>NC_092717.1:223361441-223506456 GCF_047496885.1 Scyliorhinus torazame
TGGAGGCAGGAAGCTTGATAATGGGGGGGGATTTCAACCCGGTGTTGGATCCAGCATTAGATCGCTCCAGATCCAAGACGGGGAAGAGGCCGGCTGCGGCCAAGGTGCTTAGGGGGTTTATGGACCAACTGGGGGGAGTGGATCCGTGGAGGTTTGCTAGGCCCCTGGCCAGGGAATTCTCATTCTTTTCCCATGTACATAGAGCCTACTCCCGGATAGATTTATTTGTTTTGAGTAGGGCTCTAATCCCGAAAGTGGAGGGAACGGAGTACTCGACCATAGCCATCTCAGACCACGCCCCACACTGGGTGGAGCTGGAGTTAGGAGAGGGACCAGCGCCCGCTGTGGCGTCTTTGATGTGGGATTACTGGCGGATGAGGAGGTGTACGGGCGGGTGCGGGGGTGCTTTGAGAGATACTTGGGAGGCCAATGACAACGGAGAGGTGCAGGTGGGGGTCGTCTGGGAGGCGTTGAAGGCGGTGGTCAGGGGAGAGTTGATCTCCATTAGGGCCCACAGGGAGAAGAGAGAGGGCAGGGAGAGGGAGAGGTTGGTGGGGGAGATCTTAAGGGTGGACAGGAGATATGCAGAGGCCCCCGAGGAGGGACTACTTAGGGAGCGGCGAAGCCTCCAGACGGAGTTTGACCTGTTGACCACAGGGAAAGCAGAGGCACAGTGGAGGAAAGCACAGGGGGCGACGTATGAGTATGGGGAGAAGGCGAGCCGGATGCTGGCACACCAGCTCCGTAAGAGGGTGGCAGCGAGGGAGATAGATAGAGTTAAGGATAGCGGGGGAATACGGTGAGGAGTGCGGTGAGAGTAAATGAGGTATTTAAGGACTTCTATGAAGAGCTGTACAGATCTGAGCCCCCAGCAGGGGAAGAGGGGATGCGACGATTTTTGGATCAACTGAGGTTCCCGAGGGTGGCTGGTTTAGGGGCGCCAATTGGGTTGGAGGAGCTGGTTAAAGGACTGGGGAGCATGCAGACGGGGAAGACCCCGGGCCAGATGGGTTCCCTGTCGAGTTTTATAGGAAATATGTGGACCTGCTAGGCCCATTCTTAGTGAGAACTTTCTATGAGGCAAGGGAGGGGGGGACCCTGCCCCCGACAATGTCCGGGACGCTGATCTCACTGATTCTGAAGCGGGAGAAGGACCCGCTGCAATGTGGGTCATATAGACCGATCTCGCTCCTCAATGTGGATGCTAAGTTGCTGGCAAAAGTGCTGGCTACGATAATTGAGGACTGTGTCCCTGGGGTGATTCATGAGGACCAGACGGGATTTGTAAAGGGCAGGCAGCTAAACACTAATGTGCGGAGGCTCCTCAACTTGATTATGATGCCATCGGTGGAGGGAGAGGTGGAGGTAGTGGCAGCTATGGATGCGGAGAAGGCCTTCGACCGGGTGGAGTGGGAGTATCTTTGGGAAGTGCTGTGGAGGTTTGGGTTCGGGGAGGGGTTTATCAGTTGGGTCAGGCTCCTATATAGAGCCCCGGTGGCGAGTGTGGCTACGAATCGGCAGGGGTCGGAGCACTTTCGGCTGTACCGAGGGACGAGGCAGGGGTGCCCCCTGTCCCCCTTGTTGGCAATTGAGCCTTTGGCCAAGACACTAAGGGAGTCCAGGAAATGGAGGGGACTGGTCCGAGGGGGAGAGGAACATCGGGTGTCGCTGTATGCGGACGACCTGTTGCTGTATGTGGCGGATCCAGTGGAGGGGATGGTGGAGGTCATGCAGATCCTAAGGGAGTTTGGGGACTTCTCGGGCTATAAGCTCAACATGGGGAAAAGTGAGCTCTTTGTGGTGCATCCAGGGGACCAGGGAAGGGGGATAGACGACCTGCCGTTGAAGAGGGCGGAAAGGAGCTTTCAGTACTTGGGGATCCAAGTAGCTAGGAGTTGGGGGACCCTGCACAAACTCAATTTGACGCGGTTGGTGGAGCAGATGGAGGAAGATTTCAAAAGATGGGATATGCTGCCGCTCTCGCTAGCGGGCAGGGTACAGTCGGTTAAAATGATGGTCCTCCCGAGGTTTCTCTTTGTGTTCCAGTGCCTTCCCATTGTGATTACCAAGGCCTTTTTTAAACGGGTAGGTAGGAGCATCATGGGTTTTGTGTGGGCAAATAAGACCCCGAGGGTAAAGAGGGTGTTTCTGGAGCGTAGCAGGGACAGGGGAGGGCTGGCGCTGCCGAATCTGTGCGGCTACTATTGGGCAGCCAATGTGGCGATGATCCATAAGTGGGTAATAGAGGGAGAGGGAGAGGGGGCAGCGTGGAAGAGGTTGGAGATGGCGTCCTGCAGAGGCATGAGACTGAGGGCGTTGGTGACGGCACCGCTGCCGCTCTCGCCGACAAGGTACACCACGAGTCTGGTGGTGGCGGCAACGTTGAAGATCTGGGGGCAGTGGAGACGGCAGAGGGGCGAGATGGGAGCCTCGGTTTGGTCCCCGATTCGGGAGAACCATCGGTTCGTCCCGGGAAGGATGGATGGGGGGTTTCGGAGCTGGTATCGGGCAGGGATCAGAAGAATGGGGGACCTGTTTATAGATGTGAGCCTAGGGGCGCTGGAGAAGAAGTTTGGGTTACCCCCGGGAAATGCGTTCAGGTATATGCAAGTGAGGGCGTTTGTGAGGCGGCAGGTGAGGGAATTCCCGTTGCTCCCGGCACAGAGGATTCAGGACAGGGTGATTTCGGGTGTATGGGTCGGAGAAGGCATGGTTTCGGCGATCTATCAAGAGACGTAAGAAGAGGAGGAGGTTTCGGTCGAGGAGCTAAAGGGCAAGTGGGAGGAGGAGCTTGGGGAGGAGATTGATGAGGGTCTGTGGGCTGATGCCCTGAGTAGGGTTAATTCTTCCTCCTCTTGTGCCAGGCTCAGCCTAATACAATTCAAGGTTGTTCACCTTTACAAACTAGTTGAAGATAAAGAGCGCATATGACAGGGGCGAGGTTGAGTAGGTTCTTTGGGTGGAGGACAGGTGTGGGAGGTGCTCGGGGAGTCCGGCAAATCACGTCCACATGTTCTGGTCGTGCCCGGCACTGGAGGGGTTTTGGAGGGGTCTTGCGAGGACTATGTCCAAGGTTTTTTTTACGCAGAGGGTAGTGGGTGCCTGGAACTCGCTACCGGAGGAGGTGGTGGAAGCAGGGACGATAGTGACATTTAAGGGGCATCTTGACAAATACATGAATAGGATGGGAATAGAGGGATACGGACCCAGGAAGTGTAGAAGATTGTAGTTTAGTCGGGCAGCATGGTCGGCACGGGCTTGGAGGGCCGAAGGGCCTGTTCCTGTGCTGTACATTTCTTTGTTCTTTGTGGTGAAAGTCCAGGTCAAGCCGAGTTGGGGGTTGGTATTATTTGGGGTAACGGACGAGCTGGGAGTGCAGGAGGCGAAAGAGGCCGGTATCCTGGCCTTTGCGTCCCTGGTAGCCCTGCGGAGGATCTTGCTATTATGGAAGGACGCGAAGCCCCCTAGTGTGGAAGCCTGGATAAATGACATGGCAGAGTTCATTAAGCTGGAGAGGATAAAGTTTGCCTTACGAGGGTCTGTGCAGGGGTTCTTCAGGCGGTGGCAACCGTTCCTAGACTATCTCGCGGAGCGCTAGGAGGAGGTCAGCAGCAGCAGCAACCCAGGGGTGGGGGGAGGGGGGTCTCTTTCGGGGGGGTATTTGGGTGGGTGGGGGGGGGTTCCCCAAGGGTACTCCTGAATGTCATATGGGGGGGTTAATATATGCGGGAGAAACCCAATGTATAAGTAGTTTATTATTTTTGATTGTGGTGTTTGTGTTTTTTCTTCTTTTTGTTATGGGGGGGAGGCTTGTTTGTTAAAAGATTTTGTTGGAAAAATTTGAATAAACATCTTTTTTTAAAAAAAGAATCTTTTATTGCCTCTACTGATTACAATTGCGAGAAACTTAAATCTATTTTCAATAAAGACTTGCCAGCAAAAGACATAAAGAGAAGTAATTTATAAAACAATTTTAACGTTCAAAAATAATACAGAAATGGTTTCTTGCTTACGGCAAAACAGCTTGCGCGAACTTCAAGAGTTAGAGTGGAAAAGTGAAAATACGAAAATAAAGATAGCAAGTAGTTAGATCAAAGTGTAGAGTTATCCTGGATAGAAAATGGCTGTCCGAACTCTCATGTTTAAGGAAATTGTTATCAGTCTGAGGCCATCTGCCCATACCTCTATGTCGTCCTAATTGGTTTGGGTGAGTTTCAAATACATTTGATTGAATAGTTAACTGTCAATCCTCAATGTGCAACATAAGTTTTAAATGGTTCATTTTGAATGTGTGCTATGGAATGTGATTTTGTGCTGTAATCGAGTCTGGTTCTTACTGATTTTCTGCTGACTCATTTTATCCATATTCTGAACAATGGTGGTTTCATATTGCTATGGTGCTTATTTCGGCCTTGATCTGATTACTGGTACAGTTCCTTTCTTAATATGAAATCTGTTCATTAGAACGATAGTCAGTTTATATTGTCAGGA
Source organism: Scyliorhinus torazame (assembly GCF_047496885.1). Classification (NCBI taxonomy): domain Eukaryota; kingdom Metazoa; phylum Chordata; class Chondrichthyes; order Carcharhiniformes; family Scyliorhinidae; genus Scyliorhinus; species Scyliorhinus torazame. The sequence continues at coordinate 223,365,933 of NC_092717.1, forward strand.
GAAATTTTGCCTTTATCTTCAACTAGTTTGTAAATGTATCACCTTTGTACCTCTGTTTAAGTTATGTGTTTTGTCATGACCTAAGGTTATGGATACTGAAATCCTTATTTTAAAATGGGTATTAAAGACTGGGCTTTAATATTTACATTAAAATGGCCTTTTACCTATCAGAAATAGCTGATTTGCTTCAACCACCATCTCCTCTTTTCTTGTCTAACTGGTTTGTTTTTTGGATCATTTACATACATCATACAATTGAGGCCTGTTAAGCCTCCTCCTTCTATCATTTTGTTTGCTTCCCCCGCCTGGAATTGTCTGGGTTCTCCCACCTGGAATCTTCCATGTAGAGCTACTTCCTCATTCATTAACCTCTGTAGTTCTGGGCCAAATTTTGTCTTTAGTACCCCTGATATACCCTCTCCCAATTGTCCCTGTGAGTTCGATGCGTTTACTTGGGTCATTTGATTTGCTTCACCAAAATCTCCTTGTATTAATACTACTGTCTTTCCTCCCATTGTTTTTGCACCCACTATTTCGAAGTCCCCCTCTTGGTCTTCATCTGATTTTTCCTGTCCTGCCCAAGTAGTTCGACATGTCCCATCTGCCGACTCACTTTCATCTTCTTTTCCTAGTATCTCGTTTTTCTGTAACTGTTTTTTATATTCTGTAATTGCTTTGTTGCTTGTTCTATGAGGATCTTTCACTTGGACTATTTCTTGCTCAGTATCTCTGTCTATAATTTTTACTATCCTGGAATACACCGCTCCCAACGCTGCTGTTGCCTGGATTTGCCTCTTTCCAGTGACTACCATTTCCTTTGCTTGGACTTCATCTGCCCATTTACATAATGCCTTCATTGAACCTAATGGATCTCGGCTTTGGATTTTTCTGGGTACCCTGACAAAGAAACTGACTGATCCAACTTAATCTTACTTGTTTCAAGGTTTTCCACAATCCTTGTATTTCACCATCTCTCTCCCCCTTATTAAGGGCAGGAAGGCAACTTTTCCGAGTGAGAAAGGGCGTCCCCGATTTCCTCGGGTTCTTTGTCACCTATCCTTCCTTACTTAGAGCTCTTGGGTTTCCTTCTTAATTGGTAATGGACCCGACTATTACCAGGCTGGCGTATTCCAGTTTAATGTTGCTTACTAACTTACCCTGTTCTGGGTTAGGAGTACAGTGAGATTCAACTACTGGTATTTTCACCCCTATTCTCTAGCCCCACAATTCACAGATTGGTCCTGAAGTAAGATTAAAATAGCAATCGCTATTAAGCATAACATGACGGGTATACAAACCACATATTGGCTCAAAACTTCTATATTCATAGCCCCACGTTGGGCGCCATGCGTTTTGTATGCTCACCTTTCGTTAAGACTAAAGACAATCCTTTCTGAATTACTATATCCTATAACTTCTTAACTAGTTGGCCATTTTAAGGTCTTCTATCCCTTAGACTCCCTTGCTGATAGCAAATGGGAACTATGGGATCTGATTCAAATCGAATCGAAGAATAAATTCGAACTGAATGGCTTGGCCTGTCTCTTCCCCTTTTCCCTCTCTCTCCTCTGCTTGTGATCTTTGCAACTGGCGTTCTGAGACTTTATACATTTTTAATTTGTCTCTCCAGCGCATGTCAATTACAAAGCATTGTCTCATGTTCAACAAAATAGATGTGTTACATTTAAAACCGCGATTTCGCTTCATGCCCAAGACTGTCACACATTTCAAAAAACACGTGTTGCATTCTGCTCAAAGTCTAAAAAACCCTTAAGCTGTTTCTATCTTTGTCTATTTCAACCATTCGCATTCTTTTTAAACTTCCTCTGCCATGCGTGCTGGCTTTAAGCCGTTTAACACCTTGCTCAAGGCTCAAGGCCCTCATCGTTCAAGCTTGCCATGTCTCCAAAATTACTTGTTCCCCTTTTTCTCAAAGGTTTCAAAAAAATCGTTACGTGGCTTAAAATAATTGATAGCTTTCCTGCCTATTTTAAAAACGGCAACTTTCTTAAAGATCTTTTTCTATGCCCACTATTTTTTCTCAAATTTTATCAAACGTTTGACCTTTTGTGTGCATGCTATTTTTCAAGCTTTTAAAAGCACTCTGATATTCCCTCATGTTCCTTTACCTATATTTTTTATATGTTTACTTTATTCTGTTTATTTTGTTCCAAACTACATTCTTCTTTGGCATTTTAATTTACAGATCAGTGCAGGGTGGCTCCCTGGCCCTCCTCTTGAAATGCAGGCACCTTGGCTCTGCCCAGCTGGCACTTTGGCACTGACAAGGGGCCTGGGTGACACTGCCAAGTTGACAGGAGCACTTCCCGGGTGCCAGGGAGGCAGTGCAAGAGTGCCCAGATGCCAGGGTGGCACTGCCAAGGGTCCGGGCCCGAGGGCGGCCAAGCCCATGAAAGGATGGTGGAAGGGGGTTTTGAAAGGTGGGGGTGTGCAGGGCAGGTAAGTCGGGGTTTCTGGGAGTTGGGGGGGGGTGGGTGAGGGTCCTGGAAGGGGAGGGGCCTGTAAGTGGGCATGGGGGGCCTGAAGAGGGGGGACCCCCATGGACCAAACAGCAGGGTGTCCTCACTTGGGGAATGTGGAGTAGTGTCCATGCGTGTGGGGGATGTGGGATCCACAAGTTCACTTAGAGTTCGGGGCACCCTTTCAAAATGGCGGCCCAATCTCTGCCTTCAACTCTCCAGTGCTGAAAAAAAATTCAACGGGCTGGATTCTTTTGCCGCGCTCACTGCAAGCTGCCATGTGCGGGACGCAGACCATATAAAGGTCCATTGTCCTTGGCCGGCAATTTCCAGTCACCCGACGAGCGCGGCCGGAGAATCCCGCCCAAAGTGTGGACTAAACCGGTGAGAAACTCATTGGATAGCGGTGGGGAATCCGCTGGCAGCATCTGTCAATAAAAACAGAGTTAACTTTCAGGCCAAAGTGACTGAGGCAATTTTTAAATTCAGTCAAAACGCAGTATCTTCAGTGCCGTTACTCAAATACCAACAATAATGATAAACAAGGCAGAGACGAGAGATGGGCCTATAAACATCATCGATCAATAAAAGGTCAGGAAGTGCATGAGGCCCCTTCTCTTGTAGCAGCACAGTGATTAGATGGGGGCGGCACGGTGGTGCAGTGGTTAGCACTGTTTCCCACGGTGCTGAGGACCCGGGTTCGAATCCCAGCCCTGGGTCACTGTCCGTGTGGAGTTTTCACATTCTCCCCGTGTCTGCGTGGGTTTCACCCCCACAACCCAAAATGTGCAGGGTGGGTGGATTGAACACGCTAAATTGCCTCTTAATTGGAAAAAATGAATTGGGTACTCTAAATTTATTTTAAAATAAATAAATAAAACATTGATTAGATGGAAACACTGCCAGCTTTATCCTTGGAGATTGTGCTTGGACAACCTGGACTCACCTCCTTTGTATTACAGGCACAGGGAAGGCTGGATGACGGGTCTCTGTAGCTGTCCTGAGCGATAAGCCTCCTTCATCATTCCATTGTGCCCTGAGGCTGTAATATCCACTGCTCAGTGGGGTGGTCAAACGGCAGGTATCAGACCCTGAAAGGTCTGAAAGACAGAAGCAGGCATCCCACTCGCAGAGTCTGAAACTGTTATGCAGCATGCTGATTAATCTCCCCAGCTACAGCCGCCAGAACCTGCTCTGTGCTACCATGACGGAAAGGCAGCGACTATTGTTGGACCATCTCTTAGGTTTGATGATGGGGGGGTGCCAGATGATTGCTGCCACAGATTCTTGTGAAGATGCCATTGAATCCTGCAGTTAAGGAAAAACTTCACTCTTGTTGCTGTAAATGAAGATGAAGATTGTTGACTCCCAAACCACTGCTGTGACTTGCTGCACATTCAGAGTCTGTCCTGAGAGTCTTGGGAACGTGTGATCTTCCCTCATTCCAGGAGAGTACCCATGAGTACTGAGTTGCACTGCTCTGAAGTTCTGGGCTTCCAATGGGAATGCGACACTTCATCAATCATTCCACATTCCTCTGGCTTCTGGGTGCTTTGTGAATCGCCGGGGCACCATCTTCCCTCACATTATTGGCTGCCCACCAAGTGAACGTTTCTGAACTAATGTGTGGGAGTCAATAAGCAAGTGGTGCAGGAGGTGAAATGGAGACATCCCCCCCCCCCCCCCCCCCCCACCCCTTGTTGGTCTTGAAAGCTTCCGATGTTGCTCCATTGTAACTGACTAAACTGCATGTTCTCATGCTAAATTGCCCCTTTGTGTCCAAAGGTTAGGTGGGGTTATGGGGATAGGGCAGGGGAGTGGTTCTAGGCAGGGTGCTATTTCAGAGGGTTAATGCTGTTGTCCGTAAATTATCAGACACTTCGACCCGTTTATTATTAAAACGTTTTACCCAAGTGCCCTTGTTTGAGAGATGAACAAAGGACAAACATGAGCTCCGGATTCAACCCAGATTTACTCACCAACACAATAAAACAGTTTTTCTCCCAAATTAATATGCCCAAGATTCTAATACTACCTGTGCCAATGAACTTGATCGAGCTGTGGGTCCGATGCTCTGAGTCTCAGTTATCTCAGGGCCCTCGTCTGCGAAGGTGAGTCTCCCACGCCTCTTCCGTCCGTTCTCTTGTTCGCCTCTGCATCATGTCTTCGCTGGGGAGAGTCTCTACTTATCCCCCTCTTCGCACCATTCCAGAAGTTTCCCTGGCCCTCGGCCAATGGGATCGCAGGGTGGGGGGGGGGTGGGGGGGGGGGGTCGCAACACCCAATGAAGTTGTCACTTGCAACTCTGCAGGACACCAGGAACTCCCACCGCAGGGGCCATCCTTAGCTGCATTGTCCGCCCGTAACCTTATCCATATACGGTAACGATGGTAAATCTATGTGCCAGAAAGTCTGGCTTCATCTGGGCAATCTGCAATAATCGAACCATTTGAATGGGACCGATTGTCTTCCGATGTGGACAAGCCCAGACTTCCCCCGGCCGTCTGTCTCTGTCCAATGTATTCGAGTTGGGCTGTTTGACTTCCCATCAGGCCTGTCTGTGGTTCTGACTGTGACTTTAATTGAAAGTGTCCAATTCTGCATCGGCCCTAACATCTGGATTTATCGTCGGAGCCGAGTTGGCAAAATGGCGGGCAGGTTTGAACAAGGCCAAGGCGGTGCTGCACCGGCGGCAGATCAGGTTTGGGGTGCTCTACCTGGCAAAATTATGGGTGACGTTCGGAGGCCGTGAATATTATTTCGAGACCCCAGAAGCGGCCGAAGACTTCATTAAGGAGCATAAACTGGGGAAGAACTGAGTGGACAATGCTTGGGAACCGGGGTGCTGGCACTATGTAATGGTCAGGAGCATGTTTGAAGTGGGTGTAGGGATTGGGGGATTTTCACCTTTTTTTGTGGGGGGCGGGGTTCTGTTCAATGTTGAGAGATTGTAAGGAGTTGTCGGGGTGAAAGGTTTATGTGGGGATGGATGCTCCCATCCCCCCTCCTGTTTTAGGGACTGTTTGTGTTTAACATCTGTTTGTTTGCTTTTGGAGAAGGCGACCTGGAGTTCAGGAGAAGTCCTTGTTTGGGTGGGGGAGGGTAAGGCCAGCAGGAGGCCTTCTTCTTTGAGCTGAGGAGTGGGGGGGGGGGGGAGGGGGAGGTCATTAGGATGTGCCTTTGGGCAGGGGCAGCCGCGCTAGCGGGCTATGCTGGTGAACGGAAGTGAGGTGGTGGGGGAGAAGGCCAAGAGGGGTGGACGGGAGGAATGGGCAAAGGGGAAGTGGGGGGAGAAGAAGGGGAAGGGGAAGAGCGGGGGTGGTGGTTTCTGCGACACGGCAGGGGGTGAGAGATGACATGGTCAAGGGCGAAGAAAGGGACCATCTGGGATGGGCTAGGTACAAAGTGGAATTAAAGGGGCAGGAGTTAAGTGGGGAAGATGACGGATGGTGGAGGGGATTGGAGGCGCAAGCCTCCGGTAAGGTTGGTAACGTGGAACGCCCGGGGACTGAATGGGCCGGTTAAAACGTTGCAGGTGTTCACGCACCTCAGGAGCTTGAAAGCGGGGGTTGTCTTTTTGCAGGAGACACACCTCCGTGTGAAGGACCAGTTTAGGTTAAGGAAGGGGTGGGTCGGGCAGCTTTTTCCCTCGGGGTTTGATTTGAAATCGAGGGGTGTGGCGATTTTAATGAGCAAAAAAATGGGATTCGTGAGTGCGAAGGAGGTGAGGGATCCAGGTGGGAGATCTGTGATTGTGAGTGGGGTATTGGGTGTGTGGGGTATTGGAAGGGGCACCGACATTGTTGGCAAGTGTGTATGCCCCAAATTGGGATGATGTGGGTTTTATGAGGGGGTTGCTGGCAGCAATCCCGGATTTGGCCACACACCAGTTGATCATGGGAGGAGATTTTAATTGTCCTGGAGCCGAGGGTGGATAGATCGAGCCCCAGGTCGATGGGCAGAGTACGAATGGCAAGGGAGCTGGGGGGGTTTATGGAGAGGATGGGAATGGTGGATCCATGACGCTTTCAGAACCCAGGGGGAAGGGAGTATTCCTTCTTTTCACACGTCTATAAGGTGTATTCGAGGATTGATTACTTTGTAGTGAGTCGGGAGATTTTGGTTGGAATGGAGGGGGCAGAGTATGCGGGGATAGCTATCTCGGACCATGCACCCCACTGGCTGGAGATTCGGTACAGTACGGGACGAGAGCAGAGGCCTGGGTGGAGGTTTGACTCAGGGTTGTTGGCAGATGGAGGTTTTTGTGATAAGGTGCAGTTGGCGATTAGAGATTATGTGGAGTTCAGTCAGAATGGGGAGGTGACACCGGGCATTTTTTGGGAAGCATTGAAGGCAGTGGTCCGGGGAGAAATTATCTCATTTACCTTTCGTGCGAATACGGAACGGAGGGTGGAACATGGCCGTCTAGTGAGCGAGATAGTGGAGGTGGACAGGGAATATTCGAGGGTGCCCACCGTGGAGGGATTGGTGAGGAGGTGAAAGTTGCAGGGGCAAATTGATAGGCTGACAACGGGGAGGGCGGTAGGGCAACTGCATAGGGCAAGAGGGTGCAATACGAGCATGGGGAGAAGGCGAGCATCATGCTGGCGGACCAGCTGCGGAGACAGGCTGCGCCCAGGGAAATATTGAAGATCCGGACTGGGGCTGGGGATGTGGTGTCAGAGCCATTTAGAGAGTATTACCAGGGACTTTATGAGGTAGACCCAGGAGGAGAGGAGGGGGACATGGCGTGGTTTCTGGACGAGCTGGAATTTCCCCAGGTGAGGAAGCAAAGAGGCAGGCGTTGGAGGTGCTGGATAGTACTAGGGGTATGAAGTTGGGTAGGCCCCTGGGCCGGATGGGTACCCGGCAGAATTTTATAAGGAATTTGCGGCGGACCTGGCACCACACCTGTTGGGGGTGTTTAATGAAGCACTGGAGAAGGGGGAGTTGCCGGAGACGATGAAGCAGGCAGTAATCACACTAATCCCAAAGAAAGGGACGGATCCGGTGGAATGTGGGTCGTATAGACCCATATCACTATTGAACACAGATGTGAAAGTATTGGCTAAGTTGTTGGCGGGGAGGATGGAGGATTGTGTCCCGGGGGTGGTTGCAGAAGATCAAACAGACTTTGTGAAGGGCAGGCAGCTCGCGAGTAATATAAGATGGCTGTTGAATGTGGTGATGAATCCGTCGAGAGCTCTGGTACCAGAGGTGGTGGTGTCCATGGACGCGGAGAAAGCATTTGATCGGGTGGATTAGCGGTACTTGTTCGAAGTTTTGGGAAGGTTTGGGTTTGGGCCGAGATTTGTGGCATGGGTGCAGTTGCTGTATGTAGCTCCAAGGGTGAGGGTGAGGACGAATGATATGAGCTCACGAAGCTTTGACTTACACAGGGGTACGAGGCAGGGGTGCCCGTTGTCGCCGCTGAGGTTTGCGCTGGCCATAGAGCCATTGGCGATGGCTCTTAGGGGGTCGGCAGAGTGGCAGGGGATAATGAGGGGACAGAGGGAGCATCGGGTGTCGCTCTATGCCAATGACCTCTTGCTGTATGTTTTGGATCCATTGGAGAGTATGGGAAGGATTATAGGCCTGTTGGGGAGGTTTGGAGGGATCTCGGGATACAAGCTGAAAGTAGGGAAAAGCGAGGTATTCCCGGTGAATGAGCTGGCACAGCGGGATAATTTAGGGGAGATGCCATTTACGGTAGCGAGGGATAGGTTTAGGTACTTGGGGATTCAGGTAGCGGGGGAATGGACGGGGCTCCATAAGGGGCTTCATAAGTGCAACTTAACGAAGCTGGTGGAGGAGGCCAGAGAGGATCTTAAGAGGTGGGATACACTGCACTTAACGTCGGCGGGGAGAGTCCAAGTGGTGAAAATGAATATTCTGCCGAGGTTCTTGTTTATCTTTCAGGCTCTCCCGATCTTTATACCAAAGGCCTTTTTTCGGAAAGTGGACACAATCATCTCTGACTTTGTATGGGCGGGGAAGGTGCCGAGGGTGGGGAGGACCCTGCTACAGAGGCAGAGGCAGCAGGGTGGGGGGGGGGGTTGGCGTTGCCAAACTTGCTTCATTATTATTGGGCAGCGAATGTGGACAAGTGCGGCGGTGGTGTGAAGGAGAACGGGTAGAGTGGGTGAGGATGGAGGAGGAATCTTGTAAGGGGTCTAGTTTGAGGGCTATGGTGACGGCAGCATTGCCAATGGCTCCGAGGAGGTATTCAGGGAGCCCAGTGGTGCAGTCCACGGTGAAGATATGGAATCAGTTGAGGAGGCATTTTAGGGTGGAAGGGATGTCGGTGCTAACGCCGCTGTGCAAGAATCATGGGTTTGAGCCGGGTGGGGAATGGATAGTGTGTACAGGAGGTGGAGTGAAGTGGGGCTGGTCAAGTTGAGGGATTTGTATTTGGAGGAAGGGTTAGCGAGTCTGGAGGAGCTAAGGGACAGGGTAGAGCTGCCGAGGGGTAGTGAGTTCAGGTATCTGCAGGTGAGGGACTTTACTCGAAAGGTCTGGAAGAGGTTCCCTAGATTGCCGGGATACACCCTGCTGGAGTGACTGCTGCTTCCGGATGTGGAAGGGGAGGGAAGAATTGGGGATAGAATAAGTGGCTGGGGGAGCAGAGAGGCGAGCGGGTGGTGACGATCAAGGAGAAATGGGAAGCGGAGTTGGGAATGGAGATCAATTGGGGAGTATGGAGTGAGGCACTGCGAAGGGTAAACGGGACCTCCTCTTGCGCAAGAATGAGCCTGATACTGTTCAAGGTGGTGCACAGGGTGCATATGACTTGGGTGAGAATGAGTGGGTTCTTTCAGGGGGTAGCAGATGAGCGTGAGAGGTGTGGGCGGGGGCCAGCGAATCATGCGCACATGTTTTGGGGTTGTGAAAAATTGGGAAGATTCTGGGCGGGAGTGTTCGCGGTCTTAGCCAGGATAGTGGAGGAGGAAGTGGACCCGGGCATTTTGGTGGCGATATTTGGGGTTTCAGAGAAGCCGGAGCTCATGGAGAGGAGGCAGGACGATGTCTTGGCCTTCGCCTCTCTGATTGCACGGCGACAAATTTTGCTGGAGTGGCGGTCGGCATCGCCACCGGGGGTAGCAGCATGGTTGGGTGACTTGTATGACTTCCTGCGGTTAGAGAAGATAAAGTATGAGTTAAGGGGCTCAGCAGGGGAGTTCGAGAAAAGCTGGGGCATGTTTGTGACCGTGTTTGAGGAGCTGTTCATCGCAGGGGGCGTTGGGGGGTGGGTGATGGTGAGGGAGGGTGAAAAAGGAGAAAAATCTGTACAAACTGTATAGTTGATTGTTGGGAAGAATGTTTCCCGGGGTGTTTATTTGCTGTAACCTACTTTGATACAAGTTTGAATAAAATGCGTTTTTTTTAAAACTGCACCGGCCCTAAGATTCAGGCCATCGGCCATTTTACCACAGTGTAGACTCGACGGGTTAGATGGCCCCCTTCTGCACTGTAGGGATTCTATCTGCCAGCTCTGAAGCTACATTGAGATTCAGGGTAGATGTGGGATGTCAGGGTCTGTAATCTGGTCAGAGCAACATGAATCCAGGACCCCCCCCCCCCCCCTATACTTGACAAGGAAACGTCTCGGTAATTGTTCCAGTCGCTCTGATGCCCTTCTTGTACAAAGCGACTATATTGGTATTTTGCATCCCTTTAGGCACAAACCTTTCCTGGTAGCAGCGACACAGAAGGAACGAGAGCAGGAAAATCAGCACTTGGATGTTTTCGACAATGAAGTGCTGATATGAAATTGTTGTTGGGACAAGTATTAAAGGCTGTCACCAGGGTGAGATTGAGTGCCATCAGCCATTACAATTTTAATATTTTTTGAAAGCTGTTTGTACAGAGGGGTGTTCCTGAAGTAACAGGAATCCAGCAATGGCCAGCTGACATGAATAATAATATTAGTCTTCAGGTGAATGCTGTTTGTTTGAGAGTGGAGAGGCTGTGATGAATTTTGCCCATGGCTGCTGACTCTGGGAAGCAGGGACTGTTGGACTGAAAAGCTCTTCAATACGATGTTGCCAATGACCTGTGGCGGCAGGTGTTGGTTGGGAACTCCCTCCATTCTCTCTGTCCTTAGTTTCCTTTCCCTCAGCAAATTGAAGACTCTGACCCAATGGTGGCACTGTTTGTTGTCTCTGCTGCAGAACAAAGTTACGGCAAACCACTACCAGATGGGACCAACGTTGCCAGCTCTGGCTGACCGTATTCCTGAAGGTTTTATCACATGACACCCAGCCTCCAACCACCCTGTCAAATGGTCTTGTTTTTCAACACCAATATTTTTTGCAACTAATGAACCAAAAATGAAGAAAAAAGCAAGCACAATTTTCTTTAATGACTTTCTGAATTTTCTCCCAGGTCCGATTCATTTGTTTTCGAATGTGGGCAGCACGGTAGCACAAATGGATAGCACTGTGGCTTCACAGCGCCAGGGTCCCAGGTTCGATTCCCCGCTGGGTCACTGTCTGTGCGGAGTCTGCACGTTCTCCCCGTGTGTGCGTGGGTTTCCTCCGGGTGCTCCAGTTTCCTCCCACAGTCCAAAGACGTGCAGGTTAGGTGGATCGGCCATGCTAAATTGCCCTTAGTGTCCAAAAAGGTTAGGAGGGGCTATTGGGTAACGGGGATAGGGTGGAAGTGAGGGCTTAAGTGGGTCAGTGCAGACTCGATGGGCCGAATGGCCTCCTTCTGCACTGTATGTTCTATGTATGTTGTCTATGTATGATTCCTGGAGACTCCAGAGCAATCCTGGTGGGTTGGCAACGACAATAATTTGCGCTAAAAGTACCTTTAACTTAGCAGATATGTTTTGAATCACTTCACAGGAGCATTAATACACAAACTTTGACACTGAGCCACATAAAAGGAGACCAGGATAGGTGATTAATAGCTTGATCAGAGAGGTAGGTTTTCAGGAATATATTAAAGGAGAAGAGAGAGGTAGAAAGGTTGGGGAGGAGGGGGTAATGGTTTAGGGAGGAAATTCCACAGCAGGTTGAAGGCACCAATGTTGTCATGACGAAAATCAGGAATGTGCAGGAGGCCAGAACTGGAGGAGCTCTGAGACACACAAAAGTTTTTCAGGGTTGGAAGAGGTTCCAGCAATAGGGAAGGACAAGATCTCGGAGGAACTACAACACTAGGAGAAGAATTCTAAAACTTGAGACATTGCTTGACAAATAACCAAGAAGAACATAACATAAGAACCAGGAGGAGTGGGCAATTCAGCCCCTCGAGCCCGCTCCGCCGTTCAATACCATCATGGTTGATCTCACCTCGGCCTCCTCTCCAACCTCTTGCCCACTCTCTATAACCCTTCATCCCGCTACTAATTTAAACCTATCTATCTCCTCCATAAATTTATTTAGTGTTCCTCCGTCCACTACATTCCGTACAACCCTTTGAGTGAGGTGATTCTTCCTCATTTCTGTTTTAAATCTGCCACTCCTTAGCCTAAAACTACGGCCTCTTGTTCTAGAATGTTCAACAAGGGGAAACATCCACTCTACATCTACCCTGTAGCATCTTATTTCCCTCAATTAGATCTCCTCCCATTCTTCTAAACTCCAGTGCCAATAGGCCTAAATTGCTCAATCTCTCTTCAGAAGACACGTCCTTCAGCTCTGGAATCAACCTAATAAACATTCTCTGAACCACCTCTAATGCATTTACATCCTTTTTCAAGTAAGGAACCCAAAACTGTGCGCAGTATTCCAGATGCACTTTCATCAGTGACCTTTACAATCGCAGCAACAATTCCCTACTTTTATACTCTATTCCATTAGCAACAAATTCCATTTGCCTTTCTTATTACCTGCTGCACCTGCATACCAACTTTTTGTGATTCATGCATGAGGACACCCAGATCCCATTAGTTGCATTTTGCCAACCAGAAAAAGACCAAATTATCTCGACTCTCTGCTTTCCACTGGTTAACCAATCCTCTATCCAAGCTAATATATTACTCTCAACCACGTGGGACCTTACCTTGTGTATTAACCTTTAGTGCGGCAGCTTACCAAATGCCTTCTGGAAATCCAGCTACACTACAGGCATGATTTTGCCATCCCGTTACACCCAGCATCAATCTCATTGTGGCAGGACCATCGCGGGAGAGGCCCATATCGGACTTTGCGCCGGGCGCAAATCTGCATGTGGGTCACCCAACCGCAGTGCCTGGCGCGTTCTGGATCATGCCTTCATAGAATCATTGAATTTACAGTGCAGAAGGAGGCCATTTGGCCCATCATGTCTGCACCAACCCTTAGAAAGAGCACACCACTTAAGCCCATGCCTCCACCCTATCCCCATTACCCCATTAACCCCAACTAACTTTGGACACCAAGGGGCAATTTAACAAGTGCAATCCACCTAACCTGCACATTTTTGGATTGTGGGTGGAAACCGGAGCACCCGAAGGAAGCCCGCTGCGCGTGATCCAGATAATCATATTTAAATGAGCCATTAGGCCGTATTGTCCCGGCGCCCGGTAGTCACTGGCCGCAACAGCGAGGCCTCAACCGAGTGCCAATTAGTACTGGTCTCCACAATCAGAGAGCAAGCATGATGCCCATTCCGGGTGTCTCAGAGCCCCCCCCCCAGTGCTCAGGAACAGGGCAGGGCAGTACCTTGGCACTCCCCCTGGCAACTGGGCACCTTGGCAGTGCCAAACTAGCATTGGCACTGCCAGGGTGTCACTGGCACTACCCAGGGCCAGACTGGTGGTGCCAAATTGGCCCGTCCAAAAGTCGGGGCTTGAGGGGGGGCCATGCCCATGAAAGGGTGGGTGAGGGGTGTTATGAAGGATGGGGGGGGGGGGTGAAGGAGGGTATGAAGGGTGGGAAGTGAAGGGGGTATGAAGAGGCATCATAAACGTGAGGGGGTGAAAGGTCCTGAAGCAGAGTGCACTCAATTTGGGGGGGGGGGCGCGGTTAGTGATGCCCATGTCTGCGGGGCTGGAATTTTCCATGGGTGGGTGTGTGTGGAACCCTCAAGCTCACTTAGAGGTCTGAGCACACTTTCAAAATGGCACCCCGACGTCTGAGGAGCTGGTGTCGCCGGACCGTTCAGCTCCCCACTGCTGAAAATATTTCCAATTATGGGCTAGACCAGGGAGAAACTCCCCAAGGCCCAAAAAAATGACTAAGTGTAGGTGAACCCAGGTGTGGATGTCACCCAGAGATCCGGCAGGAAACACCTTGCCAAAGGGGCCCAAAATGACACGTAGTCATTTTCTGGGAGAATCACACCCCATAGCAGCTACCTGGCCCCATTGTCCACTTTGCTTGTTATAGCTTCGAAGAACTCCAGCAAATTAGTCAAACGTGATTTACGCTTCATAAGACCACGCTGACTCTGATGGATTGTGTTTTGATTTTCCAAATATCCTATTACTACATCCTTAGAATGGATCCAAAAATGTCCCAATGACAGAAGTTAAACTATGTGGTCTATAGTTTCCTACTTTCTGCCTTTCTCCCTTTTTGAACAGGGCATCACATTAACTTTTTTCCAATCCATTGGAACCTCTCCACAATCCAGGGAATTTTGGAATATTATTTTTTTTTAAATTTAGAGTACCCAATTCATTTTTTCCAATTAAGGGGCAATTTAGTGTGGCCAATCCACCTAACCTGCACATCTGTGGGTTGTGGGGGCGAAACCCACGCAAACACGGGGAGAATGTGCAAACTCCACACGGACAGTGACCCTGAGCCGGGATCGAACCTGGGACCTCGGCACCGTGAAGCAGCAGGGCTAACCACTGCACCAACGTGCAGCCTTGAATTTTGGAATATTATAACCAATGCCTCCATTATCTCTGTTACTACTTCCTTTAAAACCCGAGGATGTAGGTCATCTGCCTTTAATCCTCTTTGACAAAGAGCCATCCAGACTCGAAACATTAGGTCTCTTTTATCTCCACAGACGCTGTCAGACCTGCTGAGATTGTCCACAATTCACAACAATTTGTTTCTGCCTTTAATCCCAATTGCTTGCTCAGTACATTTTCCCTACTTTAAAAAAATTTTTTTATTAAAGTTTTCACAAAATATCAACAACAAAATGTAAAAGGAACCCAATAAAATTAAATACAAAACATAAAACAACCCAGTGCCCCCCTATACATAAATAATAAATTAACACCCGCCGAAACACATAGCAAACATACACACCCCCTCAGATCCCCCAGTATAGACAAACAAAAATAAATTAGAAGCCCCCCCTCCCCCTCCCCCCCCCCCCCGAGCTGCTGCTGCTGGCATTGACCAATGTCTATCGTTCTGCCAGGAAGTCCAAGAACGGTTGCCACCGCCTGAAGAACCCTTGCACCGATCCCCTTAAGGCAAATTTCACCCTCTCCAATTTAATAAACCCCGCCATATCATTGAGCCAGGATTCCACGCTCGGGGGCCTCGCATCCTTCCACTGAAGAAGAATCCTTCGCCGGGCTACCAGGGACACAAAGGCCAAAATACCGGCCTCTTTCGCCTCCTGCACTCCCGGCTCCTCTGAAAACCCCAAATATTGCGAGCCCCCAGCCCGGTTTGACCCTGGATCCTACCACCCTCGACACCGTCCTCGCTACGTCCTTCCAAAATTCCTCCAGCGCTGGGCATGCCCAGAACATATGGATGTGGTTTGCTGGACTCCCTGAGCATCTAACACACCTGTCCTCACCCCCAAAAAACCAGCTCCTCCTTGTCCCGGTCATGTGGCCGGCGGGTCTGGTGGCCTGAAGTGCATATGTTTTAATGCAAGGAGCATTACGGGTAAGGCAGATGAACTTAGAGCTTGGATTACTACTTGGAACTATGATGTTATTGCCATTACAGAGACCTGGTTGAGGGAAGGGCAGGATTGGCAGCTAAACGTTCCAGGATTTAGATGTTTCAGGCGGGATAGAGGGGGATGTAAAAGGGGAGGCGGAGTTGCGCTACTTGTTCGGGAGAATATCACAGCTATACTGCGAGAGGACACCTCAGAGGGCAGTGAGGCTATATGGGTAGAGATCAGGAATAAGAAGGGTGCAGTCACAATGTTGGGGGTATACTACAGGCCTCCCAACAGCCAGCGGGAGATAGAGGAGCAGATAGGTAGACAGATTTTGGAAAAGAGTAAAAACAACAGGGTTGTGGTGATGGGAGACTTCAACTTCCCCAATATTGACTGGGACTCACTTAGTGCCAGGGGCTTAGACGGGGCGGAGTTTGTAAGGAGCATCCAGGAGGGCTTCTTAAAACAATATGTAAACAGTCCAACTAGGGAAGGGGCAGTACTGGACCTGGTATTGGGGAATGAGCCCGGCCAGGTGGTAGATGTTTCAGTAGGGGAGCATTTCGGTAACAGTGACCACAATTCAGTAAGTTTTAAAGTACTGGTGGACAAGGATAAGAGTGGTCCGAGGATGAATATGCTAAATTGGGGGAAGGCTAATTATGACAATATTAGGCGGGAACTGAAGAACATAGATTGGGGGCGGATGTTTGAGGGCAAATCAACATCTGACATGTGGGAGGCTTTCAAGTGTCAGTTGAAGGGAATACAGGACAGGCATGTTCCTGTGAGGAAGAAAGATAAATACGGCAATTTTCGGGAACCTTGGATGACGAGTGATATTGTAGGCCTCGTCAAAAAGAAAAAGGAGGCATTTGTCAGGGCTAAAAGGCTGGGAACAGACGAAGCCTGTGTGGCATATAAGGAAAGTAGGAAGGAACTTAAGCAAGGAGTCAGGAGGGCTAGAAGGGGTCATGAAAAGTCATTGGCAAATAGGGTTAAGGAAAATCCCAAGGCTTTTTACACGTACATAAAAAGCAAGAGGGTAGCCAGGGAAAGGGTTGGCCCACTGAAGGATAGGCAAGGGAATCTATGTGTGGAGCCAGAGGAAATGGGCGAGGTACTAAATGAATACTTTGCATCAGTATTCACCAAAGAGAAGGAATTGGTAGATGTTGAGTCTGGAGAAGGGGGTGTAGATAGCCTGGGTCACATTGTGATCCAAAAAGACGAGGTGTTGGGTGTCTTAAAAAATATTAAGGTAGATAAGTCCCCAGGGCCTGATGGGATCTACCCCAGAATACTGAAGGAGGCTGGAGAGGAAATTGCTGAGGCCTTGACAGAAATCTTTGGATCCTCGCTGTCTTCAGGGGATGTCCCGGAGGACTGGAGAATAGCCAATGTTGTTCCTCTGTTTAAGAAGGGTAGCAAGGATAATCCCGGGAACTACAGGCCGGTGAGCCTTACTTCAGTGGTAGGGAAATTACTGGAGAGAATTCTTCGAGACAGGATCTACTCCCATTTGGAAGCAAATGGACGTATTAGTGAGAGGCAGCACGGTTTTGTGAAGGGGAGGTCGTGTCTCACTAACTTGATAGAGTTTTTCGAGGAGGTCACTAAGATGATTGATGCAGGTAGGGCAGTAGATGTTGTCTATATGGACTTCAGTAAGGCCTTTGACAAGGTCCCTCATGGTAGACTAGTACAAAAGGTGAAGTCACACGGGATCAGGGGTGAACTGGCAAGGTGGATACAGAACTGGCTAGGCCATAGAAGGCAGAGGGTAGCAATGGAGGGATGCTTTTCTAATTGGAGGGCTGTGACCAGTGGTGTTCCACAGGGATCAGTGCTGTGACCTTTGCTCTTTGTAGTATATATAAATGATTTGGAGGAAAATGTAACTGGTCTGATTAGTAAGTTTGCAGACGACACAAAGGTTGGTGGAATTGCGGATAGCGATGAGGACTGTCTGAGGATACAGCAGGATTTAGATTGTCTGGAGACTTGGGCGGAGAGATGGCAGATGGAGTTTAATCCGGACAAATGTGAGGTAATGCATTTTGGAAGGGCTAATGCAGGTAGGGAATATACAGTGAATGGTAGAACCCTCAAGAGTATTGAAAGTCAAAGAGATCTAGGAGTACAGGTCCACAGGTCATTGAAAGGGGCAACACAGGTGGAGAAGGTAGTCAAGAAGGCATACGGCATGCTTGCCTTCATTGGCCGGGGCATTGAGTATAAGAATTGGCAAGTCATGTTGCAGCTGTATAGAACCTTAGTTAGGCCACACTTGGAGTATAGTGTTCAATTCTGGTCGCCACACTACCAGAAGGATGTGGAGGCTTTAGAGAGGGTGCAGAAGAGATTTACCAGAATGTTGCCTGGTATGGAGGGCATAAGCTATGAGGAGCGATTGAATAAACTCGGTTTGTTCTCTCTGGAACGAAGGAGGTTGAGGGGCGACCTGATAGAGGTATACAAAATTATGAGGGGCATAGACAGAGTGGATAGTCAGAGGCTTTTCCCCAGGGTAGAGGGGTCAATTACTAGGGGGCATAGGTTTAAGGTGAGAGGGGCAAGGTTTAGAGTAGATGTACGAGGCAAGTTTTTTACGCAGAGGGTAGTGGGTGCCTGGAACTCGCTACCGGAGGAGGTAGTGGAAGCAGGGACGATAGGGACATTTAAGGGGCATCTTGACAAATATATGAATAGGATGGGAATAGAAGGATACGGACCCAGGAAGTGTAGAAGATTGTAGTTTAGTCGGGCAGTATGGTCGGCGCGGGCTTGGAGGGCCGAAGGGCCTGTTCCTGTGCTGTACATTTCTTTGTTCTTTGTTCTTTGTTCTTTGTGTGCCCTGTGCAGCACCTTAAACTGTATGAGGCGAGGACCCCTCCTAGCTGCATTGCTCCCCCCATTGCATTCCCGCAAGTCAGCTGACTCCTGCTGACCCCGGCCGCTCCTGCCTCTCCTTCGACTCCTCCCATTGTGGGACTTCCCCTCCCCCTCCATTACCCACCAGCAGACTCTCCGCCTCCCCCTTCCATCCCAAGCGCGGGAAAAAACCCGCGCTTCCCCGCCCCGGCCCCGCCCCCTCCAGCCACATTCTCCCTACTGATGGTAATTATTTTAAGTTCCTCCTTTTCAAAAGCCTCTGCATTACCTGTACTCTGTGGATGGTTCTAATGTCCCCCACCGTGTAAACCCGAGGCACATTACAAGTCAGTGAGCACAGGGATGATGGTCTGTTAGGAGAGGACAGCAGGGGTTTCTTTGAGGTCCTGTTTACAGACGGTGGCTGGCTGACGAGGAAAACATTGGAATGCGAGGTTGGGAAGTAGCAAAGGCACGGATGAGGTTTCAGAAACAGCAGGAACTCCCTTCGTAACAGCACAGGGGGTATATCTACACCACATAGGCTGCAGGCTTTGAAGAAGGCTGCTCACCACCACCTTCTCAAGACCAGTTAGGGATGGCCAGTGACTCCCATATGAATAAAAAAAAATGAGCTGAGACAGTGGTGGAGATGAGTAAATTCTTGGGAAGAAATGAAAAGATATTCAGTAGGAAACATTCAGAACCAGAACTGCAAATGCTGTTAGGACATGATTTTTAAAATAACTTTCTAGACTCCCTCTCGTGGTATATGTGGTGATATGCATGTTTACATCAATGTATATAATTGTCTATCAGTGCTCATAGTTATCGGTATGACCTCCGACCAGCAGGCGGCGTTAGAGATCTATCACATGACTCGGGACACTTGCCAGTCGGTAATGAGTCGTACAAGAAAATAGTCGCACTGGGGACTTCCGTTGCAGCGATGCACTGCTAAGCCGCACGTTTCGGCAGCTCCCGTTCTAACGGACTTTTGGGCTCTTTTCGGGAGCCCCAACGGATTTTTTTTCAGACCAAACCCAGTGTGGGGTGACAAAGGAAGGTGCCCCCCCGGGGGTGTATGGAAAAGACCAGTGGCAGTGGCCAGATTGCGAAGGATCCTTTGGAGCAGCGGCAGAGAAGAGAAGGAAGAAGCAAGATGGCGGCGGATGGAGCTCAGACGACATGGGGCCCGGACCAGCAGGAATTCCTCCGACGGTGTGTGGAGGAACTAAAGAAGGAGGTGCTGGCGCCAATGCTATTGGCAATCGATGGGCTGAAGGAAACACAAAAGGTCCAGGCGATAGAGCTCCGTGGAGTGAAGGCAAAGGCAGCTGAAAATGAGGGTGAGATACAGGGCCTGGTGGTAAAAACGGAGACGCATGAGGCGCTACATAAGAGGTGTATCGAAAGGCTGGAAGCCCTGGAGAACAGCGCGAGGAGGAAGAACCTCCGGATTCTAGGTCTCCCCGAAGGAACAGAGGGAGCTGACGTTGGGGCTTATGTGAGCACGATGCTCCATACGCTAATGGGAGCTGAGGCCCCATCGGGTTCCCTGGAGGTGGAAGGAGCGCACCAGGTCCTTGTGAGAAGACCAAAGGCGGGAGAACTACCAAGGGCGATAGTGGTGAGATTTCACCGCTTCACGGACAGAGAGGCTGTTTTGAGCTGGGCCAAGAAGGTACGGAGTAGCAGGTGGGAGAATGCAGTGATACGAGTGTATCAGGACTGGAGTGCGGAGGTGGCGAGGAGGGCGAGCTTTAATCGGGCCAAGGCGGTGCTTCACAGGAAGAAAATAAAATTTGGGATGCTGCAGCCGGTGCGATTGTGGGTCACGCATCAGGGCAAGCACTACTACTTCGAAACGGCGGATGAGGCATGGACCTTCATCCAAGAAGAGAAACTGGACTAGAACTGAGAGACTGACGTTGGGGGGAAACAACGAGGTTGTGGTACAGAAGTGTAAATTGGGGAATGGGAGGTTTACAATATTGAAACGATAGATGGAGAATTTCTCTCCTCTAGATGGGGGAGCACGGAGAAATGTGGGCGCCGGTGGAAAAAGGGACTGAGAGGGGGGATGGGGAATGGGGGAGCTGCGCCATAGGGGGCGGGGCCGATAGGAAAGCGCGGGTTTTTTCCCGCGCTATGGAGATGATGGCGGGAAGATAGGCGCAGGAAGGAACAGAGTTCCACACACGGGGGGGGCGGTCAAGGAGAGAACGGGGGAAGCCGGGGTCAGTTAGAGTTAGCTGACTTTCGGAAGCATCATGGGGGGAGTAACCATGCTAGATGGGGATCTAGTGGGGGGGGGGGGGGATCCGACTGATCACGTGGAATGTGAGAGGCCTAAATGGGCCGATTAAGAGGGCCCGAGTGTTCGCACACTTAAAAAGACTGATGGCGGACGTAGCCATGCTTCAGGAGACGCATCTGAAGGTGGCGGATCAGGTTAGGTTAAGGAATGGATGGGTGGGACAGGAATTCCACTCAGGGTTGGACGCGAAAAATAGGGGGGTGGAGATACTGGTGGGGAAACGGGTGTGGTTCGAGGCTAAGAATATAGTGGTGGATAACGGGGGCAGATATGTGATGGTGAGTGGTAGATTGCAGGGAAAGGAGGTCGTGCTGGTAAATGTATATGCCCCGAACTGGGATGACGCGGGATTTATGAAGCGGATCCTGGGACGTATCCCGGACCTGGAGGTGGGAAGCCTGGTAATGGGGGGGGGACTTCAGTACTGTGCTGGTTCCAGGGCTAGGCTGGTCTAGATCCAGGACCGGAAGAAGGCCAGCAGCGGCCAAGGTGCTGAGGGGGTTCATGGAGCAAATGGGGGGAGTGGATCCGTGGAGATTTGCTAGGCCGTTGGCCAAAGAGTTCTCCTTTTTCTCCCATGTTCACAAGGTATATTCCCGAATAGATTTCTTTGTTCTGAGTAGGGCACTGATCTCGAAGGTGGCAGGAACGGAGTACTCGGCCATAGCCGTTTCAGACCATGCCCCGCACTGGGTGGACCTGGAATTAGGAGAGGAGAGGGAGCAGCGCCCACTCTGGCGACTGGATGTGGGACTATTGGCGGATGAGGGGGTCTGTGGAAGGGTGCGGGGATATATTGAGAGATACCTGGAGGTCAATGACGATGGCAAGGTTCAGGTGGGGGTAGAATGGGAAGCGCTGAAGGCGGTGGTTAGGGGAGAGGTGATCTCCAATAGAGCTCACAAGGAGAAACAAGAGGGCAAAGAAAGGGAGAGATTAGTGGGGGAGATTTTGAGGGTCGATAAAAGATATGCGGAGGCCCCGGACGAAGGACTATATAGGGAGAGGCGAAGACTTCAGACGGAGTTTGACCTGCTGACCACAGGGAAGGCAGAGGCACAGTGGAGGAAGGCATAGGGGATGAGATATGAGTATGGGGAAAAGGCAAGCCAACTGCTGGCCCACCAACTTCGCAAGAGGATAGCGGCGAGAGAGATTGGGGGAGTTAAGGATGAAACGGGAACTACGGAGCGGAGAGCAGGGAAGGTAAATGAGGTGTTTAAGACCTTCTATGAGAGGCTAAATAAGTCCCAACCCCCGGAGGGAAAAGAGGGAATGCAACAGTTTCTGGACCAACTAAGGTTCCCGAGGGTGGAGGAGCAGGAGGTGGCAGGACTGGGGGCGCCAATTGAGGTGGATGAGGTGACTAAAGGACTGGGTAACATGCAAGCAGGGAAGGCCCCGGGACCAGACGGGCTCCCGGTGGAATTCTACAGGAAATATGTGGACCTGTTGGCCCCGCTGCTGGCGAGAACCTTCAACGAGGCCAGGGAAGGGGAGATACTACCCCCGACAATGTCGGAAGCGACGATATCACTAATCCTGAAGCGGGATAAAGATCCGCTGCAATGCAGGTCATACAGGCCTATCTCACTCCTAAATGTAGACGCCAAGCTGCTGGCAAAAGTGCTGGCGACGAGGATAGAGGATTGTGTCCCGGGGGTGGTGCATGAAGACCAGACAGGGTTTGTAAAGGGGAGACAACTGAACGTCAACGTTCGACGGCTGCTGGGGGTGATAATGATGCCCCCAGTGTAGGGGGAGGCAGAGATATTGGTGGCGATGGATGCGGAGAAGGCATTCGATAGGGTAGAGTGGGAGTATTTATGGGAGGTGTTGAGGAGGTTTGGGTTCGGGGAGGGGTTTGTCAGTTGGGTCAGAGTCCTATATGGGGCCCCAGTGGCAAGTGTAGTCACAAACCGGCAAAGGTCGGAGTATTTTCGGCTACACAGGGGAACAAGACAGGGGTGTCCCCTGTCCCCATTACTGCTCGCATTGGCAATTGAACCACTGGCCATAGCGTTGAGGGACTCTAAGAAATGGAGGGGAGTGGTTAGAGGGGGAGAGGAGCATCGAGTGTCACTCTATGCAGATGACTTACTGCTATATGTTGCAGACCCTGTAGAGGGGATGACAGAGGTTATGCAGATATTGAGGGAGTTTGGAGATTTCTCGGGATACAGGCTAAATATGGGGAAGAGCGAGCTTTTTGTAATA
Source organism: Scyliorhinus torazame (assembly GCF_047496885.1). Taxonomy (NCBI): domain Eukaryota; kingdom Metazoa; phylum Chordata; class Chondrichthyes; order Carcharhiniformes; family Scyliorhinidae; genus Scyliorhinus; species Scyliorhinus torazame. The sequence goes on from NC_092717.1 coordinate 223,388,625, forward strand.
CACCCCGGGGACCAGGGAAGAGGAATAGATGCCCTGCCGTTAAGGAGAGTGGAAAGGAGCTTCCGATATTTGGGGATCCAGGTAGCTAGGAGCTGGGGAACTCTACACAAACTCAATCTGACGCGGCTGGTGGAGCAGATGGAGGAGGATTTCAAGAGGTGGGATATGCTGCCGCTCTCATTGGCGGGCAGAGTGCAGGCGGTAAAAATGATGGTTCTCCCGAGGTTTCTGTTCGTGTTTCAATATCTCCCCCTTCTGATCACAAAGGCCTTTTTCAAGAAAATAGACAGGAGCATTATGAGTTTTGTATGGGCAGGGAAGACCCCGAGGGCGGCGTAGCAGAGACAGAGGGGGACTGGCGTTGCCGAGCCTGGACGACTACTACTGGGCCGCCAATGTGGCGATGGTTTGTAAGTGGATGAGGGAGGGAGAGGGGGCGGCGTGGAAGAGGCTGGAGATGGCGTCCTGTAAAGGAACGAGCCTAAAGGCGCTGGTAACGGTGCCGCTGCCGCTCTCCCCGAAAAGGTATACAACAAACCCAGTGGTGGTGGCAACCTTAAGGATCTGGGGGCAGTGGAGGCGACACAGGGGGGTGACGGGTGCCTCGGTGTGGTCCCCGATCAGGAATAACCACAGGTTTGTCCCAGGAAGGATGGACGGAGGGTTCCAGAGCTGGCATCGGGCAGGAATTAGGAGATTGATAGAGTTGTTTATTGATGGGGAGTTTGCGAGCCTGGGAGCGCTGGAGGAAAAGTATGAGTTGCCCCCGGGGAATATCTTTAGATATATGCAAGTGAGGGCGTTTACGAGGCAACAGGTGAGGGAATTTCCACTGCTCCCGACACTGGGGATCCAGGATAGAGTGATTTCGGGGGTATGGGTCGGGGAGGGCAAAGTGTCCGAAATATATCAGGAGATGAGAGACGAGGGGGAGGCGCTGGTAGAGGAGCTGAAGGGAAAATGGGAAGAAGAGCTGGGGGAGGAGATTGAGGAGGGGCTGTGGGCTGATGCCCTAAGTAGGGTAAATTCCTCGTCCTCGTGTGCCAGGCTTAGCCTGATACAATTTAAGGTTCTACACAGAGCACATATGACGGGAGCAAGACTGAGCAGGTTCTTCGGAGTGGAGGACAGGTGTGGGAGGTGCTTGGGAAGCCCGGCGAACCACACACACATGTTTTGGTCATGTCCGGCACTGGATGAGTACTGGAGGGGAGTGGCAAAGGTGATCTCAAAGGTGGTGAAGGTCCGGGTCAAGCCAAGCTGGGGTTAGCTATATTTGGGGTAGCGGAAGAGCCGGGAGTGCAGGAGGCGAAAGAGGCCGATATTCTGGCCTTTGCGTCCCTGATAGCCCGGCGAAGGATCCTAATTCTGTGGAAGGAAGCGAAACCCCCAGCGTGGAGGCCTGGATAAACGACATGGCAGGGTTCATAAAACTGGAACGAATGAAATTTGTGCTGAGAGGATCGGCACAGGGGTTCTCCAGGCGGTGGCAACCGTTCCTTGACTATCTCGCGGAACGTTAAGGGAAAATAGATCGTCAGCAGCAGCCCTGGGGGGTGGCGTGGGGGAGAGAGAAAGGGGTGGGGGGAGCACTATTTTTTGTTACTTTGTTAGTTCACCATATTATTTAAATAATGTTATTTATCAGTTACTGTACTATTTTTATGTTGATTTGTAAAATGGAAAAATTCTGTTTGAAAACTTTAATAAAATATATATTTTTTTAAAGAAAATAGTCGCACTTAGACTAGCTCCAGGAGATTTCTTAAATTCATTTAGTAGCCATCGTCTGTATTATAAGAATTTTATTTAAAATTTAGAGTATCCAATTCATTTTTCCCAATTAAGGGGCAATTTAGCGTGTCGAATCCACCTACCCTGCACATCTTTGGGTTGTGGGGGCGAAACCCACGCAAACACTTGGAGAATGTGCAAACTCCTCACGGACAGTGATCCAGAGCCGTGATCGAACCTGGGACTTCGGCGCCGTGAGGCAGCAGTACTAACCACTGTGCCACCGTGCTGCCCTATCGTCTGTATTATAGTTCATTAGGTATCTTTTCCACATGTTTGTGAATAAATCATCTGTATAGTTAAACAACCATATATTCTGTGTACATCTTTACAATGGTTATATCTCAGAACACAACATGGTACCAGGTGTGCAGAACACTAAATGGTAATGACGGAGAAGACGGGGCGAAATAGGCTGAAGAATAAAAAGGGTCTTTTGCGTGTGTCAGCCCATGTGGTTGTTTAAGAAATGTTAATGTGTTGAACTGTGAAAATTACAAATGCTTCAATGAAATATTTTCTAAAAAAATGAAAAGGGAATATTCTTCTGCCGACCTGGTGCACAATGGCCATCTGCAACTCAACGGAACATAAGAGTGTGAAGTTAAAGATGGACGGTTTGAAGGCACCCCGCCAGCTTCAAGTCTCGGGTAACGTAGATGAAAATTGGCGCGTACTCAAGAAGCAATTTAGACTTTATGTTGGAGCCCTTGGCCTGCAGGCACAGCCTGATGAGAGGTGTATTGCATTGCTGTTCATGGTAGCAGGACCTCAAGCACTAGAATTATCCAATAGCTTCGCCTCCGACAGCGAGGACGAAAGCAAAAGCTTTGGTGCAGTAATACAGTACTTTGATTGGCATTGCTCTCTGAAGAAAAATGAAACATTTGAACATTATCTGTTTCGTACATGTACCCAAAAAGCAGGCAAACCTGTTGATTCTTTTGTTACCGACTTTTGGTTGGTTGAAGTCGCAGTTGTGCATTTTTAGCAATTTAAACTCGTCGATGATCCGCGACCAGATAGTGTTCGGCTTATCAAAGAACAAAGAACAAAGAAAAGTACAGCACAGGAACAGGCCCTTCGGCCCTCCAAGCCTGTGCCGACCATGCTGCCCGTCGAAGCTAAGATCTTCTACACTTCCTGGGTCCGTATCCCTCTATTCCCATCCTATTCATGTATTTGTCAAGATGCCCCTTAAATGTCACTATCGTCCCTGCTTCCACCACCTCCTCCGGTAGCGAGTTCCAGGCACCCACTACCATCTGTGTAAAAAAATTGCCTCTTACTTCTCCTCATTAACCTTGCCCCTCACACCTTAAACCTATGCCCCCTAGTAATTGACCCCTCTACCCTGGGGAAAAGCCTCTGACTATCCACTCTGTCTATGCCCCTCATAATTTTGTATACCTCTATCAGGTCTCCCCTCAACCTCCTTCGTTCCAGTGAGAACAAACCGAGTTTATTCAACCGCTCCTCATAGCTTATGCCCTCCATACCAGGCAACATCCTGGTAAATCTCTTCTGCACCCTCTCTAAAGCCTCCACATCCTTCTGGTAGTGTGGTGACCAGAATTGAACACTATACTCCAAATGTGGCCTAACTAAGGTTCTATACAGCTGCAACATGACTTGCCAATTCTTATACTCAATGCCCCAGCCAATGAAGGCAAGCATGCCGTATACCATCTTGACTACCTTCTCCACCTGTGTTGCCCCTTTCAGTGACCTGTGGACCTGTACACCTAGATCTCTCTGACTGTCAATACTCTTGAGGTTCTACCATTCACTGTATATTCCCTACCTGCATTAGACCTTCCAAAATGCATTACCTCACATTTGTCCAGATTAAACTCCATCTGCCATCTCTCCGCCCAAGTCTCCAAACAATCTGATGAATGACAAAGTACGTGAGAGGTTATTGAGATGGGAGGACCTGAAATTAGACAATCTGCCATGCAAGTGAGCTAGCTGCACAGCAGATTAATACACTCAACCGGCAACATTTTGGCGTCAATCAGGCAGAAGCCGCCAGCGCCATAAGCACTGTGATGCCGTCCAAAAAGAAACATGGTCTCAGTGTGGGCCGCAATTTTGAGCGGCCGGACAGATCCGCCATTTTGTGCCAGCAATGTGGCAATCGACATTTCCAACGACGATGTCCCGCACTTGAAAAGGTCTGTTACAAATGTCGCAGAATGGGTCACTTCACCGGGCAATGTCCCTAATGTCCAACAATTGACTAAACAGGACCAATTAGTGTGGATAATGAGATATGCATCGACGACCTGGCTGCTGTGAACATGATTTCGACTGGGGACATGAATAGTCCGTCCTGCCAAAGCGGCAAATTTTTCCTCACCATTTGCAGCCACAGTGATGCAGATGCAAAGACCACAGAGGATAGATGGATGATTCTGTTGATGGTTAATGGCACGCTAATCAGATGGAAGCTCGACACGGGAGCGAGGATCAATCTGATCACTTTGTTAGCGTTGAAACGACTGAAAATCATACCGAAAATGGTCCGAAGAACAGTGCTACTGAAAAAATATAATGGTCATCAGATCACAACGTTAGGAGTATGTGAGCTTGCAGTAACTGTCAAGGACAGAATGTGCATGATCACATTTTCCATAGTGGAGACGGAGTGCGAATAACTCATAGGAGTGGAAGTGTGTGAAGAGCTTGGAGGGTGTACACTTCAGAAAGCATGGCACTCCGCCACCATGTATCTGTAAAATCCATCAACACTGACTTTCTGGAGGTGTTTCAAGGCTTTGGCTTGCTGCCTTTTACATGAAGGAGAATGAGAAGCCAGTCATGCACGCACTGAGACACGTACCTGCTCCACTGAAGGACAAACTGAAGGCCGAGTTACACAGAATGACGACTCTAGAAGTCATCAAACGAATAGAGGAACCCGCCGACTGGGTTAACTCCATGGAGTGCGTTAAAAAGAGGAATGGTGACCTGAAGATATGCATGGACCCCAAAGACCTGAACCGTAACATCAAAAGGAGCTCTACCCAATTCCGAAGAGGGAGGAAACAGCGTGCGAAGTGCCTTCCATTGCTACTCACCCTGTGGATCATGGGCCGGAGCAGGAATTGCTTCTTCAAAAGAGAAGGCAGAAAGGGTTCTACAATAGATCCACAAGGAAGCTCCAGCCACTGCACCCAGGTGATACAGTCAGACACAAGGATGCCAATGGAAATGGATGGGTAAAACTGGCAAAGATATTGCAACAGGCAGGTCCACATTCTGTTTTGGTTCTTACTGAGGATTTTGCGAAAGAACCGAAGAGCGCTGTTAGAAGTGCAAGGTCCTTTTGTGTTGAGTCCAGCAGAAGAGCTGGTATGCAATCCCAAAACACTTGTGGAGGACACAGACCATTCAACAGTGCCAGTGATCAGAGAAGCATCCGCAGCAATGAGTGTGGAACGGGCAGGAACACCAACAACAAATAAAGGTGGAACACGATCGCCGATTCAGCCATCACTCAGGAGATCAACCAGATTATGGCATAAACCTGACAGACTGAACCTGCAATAAACTGTGTACAATATATGTTTAAAGTTAGTATGAATATCAGGTAAATATTAACACTTCCAAAGGAAGGGGGATGTGGTGATATGCATGTACACATCAACGTATATAATTGTCTATCAGTGCACATAGTTTTCGGTACGACCTCCAACCAGCAGATGGAGTTAGAGATATATCACGTGACTTGGGACACTCACCAGTTGATATTGAGTTATACAAGAAGATAGTTACACTTAGAGAAACTCCAGGAGAATTCACTGAATACATTTCGTAGCCATCGTCTGTACTATAGTTCATTAGTTATCTTTTCCACGTGTTTGTTAATAAATCATCTTTATAGTTAAACAGCTGTATATTCTGTGTACATCAATACAATGGTTATATCACAGAACACAACAGTATAGGCGGGATTCTTCGTGATCGGCGTTATGGCCTGACGCCGGCGTCAAAAACGGTGCGAACCACTCTGGCGTCAGGCCGACCGGAAGTTGCGGAAGTCTCCACACTTCTGGGGGCTAGGCCGGCGCTGGAGGGGTTGGTGCCGCGCTAGCCGGCGGCGATGGGACTGCGCGAGTTAGCGCATGCGCAGCACCACTGGCGTGGTTCTGCGCATGCGCAGACCGGCCGGCGTTTGCTGCCGCATGCGCAGGGGGGTGGCTTCTCCGCACCGGCCATGGCGGAGCCCTACAGGGGCCGGCACAGAAGGAAGAAGTGCCCCCATGGCACAGGCCCGCCTGCAGATAGGTAGACCCCAATTGCGGGCCAGGCCACCATGGAACCCCCCCCCCCGCCCGGGGTCAGATTCCCCCACGCCCCCTCGAGGACTGCACCAGGCAACTTACCTACCAGGTAAGGATTGGACCATGTCCAATCCACGGCGCTGGAACTAGCCAAAAACGGGCGGCCGCTCGGCCCATTGGGGCCGCAGAATTGCCGGGGGGGCGCTGCCAAAGACCCCCGACCGGCATGGCGCGATCTCCGCCCCCACCCGTAAACCGGCGTCGGAGTGGCGGGGCGGGATTCACGCCGCCCCCTGGGGATTCTCCGACCCGGCGGGGGTTGGAGAATCCCGCCCTATATGTCTATTGTAGCCTCAAGTGGACAACGCACACAAAACATACATTACAATGGACATGGTACACAATCACTGCCATTCTGATCTCTCTCTTGCACTCAATCCACCGCCCTAAACATTCACTCCCTCCAACAGCATCATCTACAAGTTGCATTACACAATTCATCAAAGCTCCTTCGACAGCACTTTCTAAACCTGCAACCCCTACCACCGACAAGGATAAGGGCAGTAGGTGGATGGGAACACCACCACCTGCAAGTTCCCCTCTAAGCCACTGATCATCCTGACATGGAAGTATAACGCCCGCCGTTCCTTCACTGTCACTGGGTCATTGTGAGTTACCATGGTCTGCACCACTTCAAAAATGTGACTCACTACCATCTTCTCACAGGCAATTAGACATGGGCGACAAATGCTCACCTAGCCAGCGATGCCCACATCCTAGGAAATAATTTTTAAAAGGACAAGGTGGCACATAATCGAAGGAATCGGAGCTGGCAGGGGGCAGAGATGCCTCCATCTCCTGAGCCCTACAGAGGACATATTTCTCTGCATCATGAGAATGGCAGCGACAGATCCTATGGCATCTGAGATGACGACGGTATGTTCCTGTGTTATGCCCCTTCTCACCTCGCTGTTCATCCTCATCCTGACATGATTGACAATCTGCAGATGGTATCACCGTGGACATCTTGATTTCCACCCAGCCCGTTTTCCTCTTCCCTAACCTTTCCCATCTGACATTCTGCTCTCAGATACCTGAGAACGGCCACCTATCCAGTCATTGCAGCCCCAGGAGGAAGAGAGAGGTGGGGGACAGCACTGATGAAGATAATCACTTGGTCCAATACATACAGCCAGCAGATCTATGCCTTGAAGGCCAGTATACAGTTTGAATCATCACATGGTGAGTCACTGGGCATGACTGGGCTACAACCAGGCCAGCAGGAAAAGGTGGGGACTCAGATGAGGACCTCAATGGGGCGACATACAGGAATGCACACTGAGATACTTGGTGCATTGACCAGCCTGCCAGTCTCTGTCACTATCAGGAAGCAGGGAGCAGTCTGTCTCCAAGTTGGCACAGGGCATTGCACAGAGCTTCCCCTCTTGGCAGCTTGTGCTCCAACTACCATCTGTACAGATCCAGTGGCACTTCCGCTGCCGTCCCCATATCTGCTGCAATCTTTGTGTGGACAGGTCATCAAATCCTCTGCCTTCCCAGTAAAGATGCAGTACCACTCCCTGCCAAATCCAGGAACCCGTCACAACACCTCCAAAAACACTGCGGAGCACTTCCAATCGCTTTGCAACAGCAGGTGGTGGTTTTGGCCAGGTGTGTGCAGTGGACAGCGGGTGGCAAAACAGTGCCAACCCTCTGATAGGGCAATCAGCTTCAGTCATTGCCGTTGCCCCGAATTGTGTGCCCCATGACGATTGATTTGTTTTATGGGGAGGCAATGACGCATTGGACTTGTGATCCAGAGACCCAGGGGGTCTCTGGGGACCGGGGTTTGAATCCCACCATAGCAGATTGTGAAATTTGAATTTAATAAAAGAAATCTGGAATTAAAAGTCTCACGGTGACCATGAAACCCTTATTGACTGTCACAAAAACCCATCTGGAAACTTTCTAAAAGCCCCCGAGTGAAGCTGCCAAACCTGATTCCGCCCCGATTTTAACCGTCTTCAACCCCCCCCCCCCCTCCAAAAAAACACACACACACACACAAAGATAAATCTTCTCCCCAAAAGCCAGCGCCTCGGAGCGACTAACGACTTTCTTTGATCTTAAATCCGTTATTTTTTTCTTGCCCTCTCCTGCTTCTCGGTTTATTTTCTTACTTTTGCCTCAGTGTCGAAACGACTACATTGTTAAAATGCCCCTTAGGAAAGGAAATCTGCCGTCCTTACCCAGTTTATCCTACACGTGACTCCAGACCCACAGTGATGTGGTTGACTCTTAAAATGCCTTCTGAAATTCAGGATGGGCACTAAATGCTGGTCCCGCCAACGGCATCCACATCCCATGAAAGAATTTTTTAAAAGAAGCTGTTTGGCTTGGCGTGCTCATTGAAGGACACCCAAATCATTCACCCATCAACACTCACTGGCACTCAGGACACACGCAGGAACATTCAAATTCCCCACTGCTCCCTCGCATTGACATTGGGGCGGCACGGTAGCACAGCGGTTAGCACTGTTGCTTCACAGCGCCAGGGTCCCAGGTTCGATTCCCCGCTGGGTCACTGTCTGTGCGGAGTCTGCACGTTCTCCCCGTGTGTGCGTGGGTTTCCTCCGGGTGCTCCAGTTTCCTCCCACAGTCCAAAGACGTGCAGGTTAGGTGGATCGGCCATGCTAAATTGCCCTTAGTGTCCAAAAAGGTTAGGAGGGGCTATTGGGTAACGGGGATAGGGTGGAAGTGAGGGCTTAAGTGGGTCAGTGCAGACTCGATGGGCCGAATGGCCTCCTTCTGCACTGTATGTTCTATGTATGTTGTCTATGTATGATTCCTGGAGACTCCAGAGCAATCCTGGTGGGTTGGCAACGACAATAATTTGCGCTAAAAGTACCTTTAACTTAGCAGATATGTTTTGAATCACTTCACAGGAGCATTAATACACAAACTTTGACACTGAGCCACATAAAAGGAGACCAGGATAGGTGATTAATAGCTTGATCAGAGAGGTAGGTTTTCAGGAATATATTAAAGGAGAAGAGAGAGGTAGAAAGGTTGGGGAGGAGGGGGTAATGGTTTAGGGAGGAAATTCCACAGCAGGTTGAAGGCACCAATGTTGTCATGACGAAAATCAGGAATGTGCAGGAGGCCAGAACTGGAGGAGCTCTGAGACACACAAAAGTTTTTCAGGGTTGGAAGAGGTTCCAGCAATAGGGAAGGACAAGATCTCGGAGGAACTACAACACTAGGAGAAGAATTCTAAAACTTGAGACATTGCTTGACAAATAACCAAGAAGAACATAACATAAGAACCAGGAGGAGTGGGCAATTCAGCCCCTCGAGCCCGCTCCGCCGTTCAATACCATCATGGTTGATCTCACCTCGGCCTCCTCTCCAACCTCTTGCCCACTCTCTATAACCCTTCATCCCGCTACTAATTTAAACCTATCTATCTCCTCCATAAATTTATTTAGTGTTCCTCCGTCCACTACATTCCGTACAACCCTTTGAGTGAGGTGATTCTTCCTCATTTCTGTTTTAAATCTGCCACTCCTTAGCCTAAAACTACGGCCTCTTGTTCTAGAATGTTCAACAAGGGGAAACATCCACTCTACATCTACCCTGTAGCATCTTATTTCCCTCAATTAGATCTCCTCCCATTCTTCTAAACTCCAGTGCCAATAGGCCTAAATTGCTCAATCTCTCTTCAGAAGACACGTCCTTCAGCTCTGGAATCAACCTAATAAACATTCTCTGAACCACCTCTAATGCATTTACATCCTTTTTCAAGTAAGGAACCCAAAACTGTGCGCAGTATTCCAGATGCACTTTCATCAGTGACCTTTACAATCGCAGCAACAATTCCCTACTTTTATACTCTATTCCATTAGCAACAAATTCCATTTGCCTTTCTTATTACCTGCTGCACCTGCATACCAACTTTTTGTGATTCATGCATGAGGACACCCAGATCCCATTAGTTGCATTTTGCCAACCAGAAAAAGACCAAATTATCTCGACTCTCTGCTTTCCACTGGTTAACCAATCCTCTATCCAAGCTAATATATTACTCTCAACCACGTGGGACCTTACCTTGTGTATTAACCTTTAGTGCGGCAGCTTACCAAATGCCTTCTGGAAATCCAGCTACACTACAGGCATGATTTTGCCATCCCGTTACACCCAGCATCAATCTCATTGTGGCAGGACCATCGCGGGAGAGGCCCATATCGGACTTTGCGCCGGGCGCAAATCTGCATGTGGGTCACCCAACCGCAGTGCCTGGCGCGTTCTGGATCATGCCTTCATAGAATCATTGAATTTACAGTGCAGAAGGAGGCCATTTGGCCCATCATGTCTGCACCAACCCTTAGAAAGAGCACACCACTTAAGCCCATGCCTCCACCCTATCCCCATTACCCCATTAACCCCAACTAACTTTGGACACCAAGGGGCAATTTAACAAGTGCAATCCACCTAACCTGCACATTTTTGGATTGTGGGTGGAAACCGGAGCACCCGAAGGAAGCCCGCTGCGCGTGATCCAGATAATCATATTTAAATGAGCCATTAGGCCGTATTGTCCCGGCGCCCGGTAGTCACTGGCCGCAACAGCGAGGCCTCAACCGAGTGCCAATTAGTACTGGTCTCCACAATCAGAGAGCAAGCATGATGCCCATTCCGGGTGTCTCAGAGCCCCCCCCCCCAGTGCTCAGGGACAGGGCAGGGCAGTACCTTGGCACTCCCCCTGGCAACTGGGCACCTTGGCAGTGCCAAACTAGCATTGGCACTGCCAGGGTGTCACTGGCACTACCCAGGGCCAGACTGGTGGTGCCAAATTGGCCCGTCCAAAAGTCGGGGCTTGAGGGGGGGCCATGCCCATGAAAGGGTGGGTGAGGGGTGTTATGAAGGATGGGGGGGGGGGTGAAGGAGGGTATGAAGGGTGGGAAGTGAAGGGGGTATGAAGAGGCATCATAAACGTGAGGGGGTGAAAGGTCCTGAAGCAGAGTGCACTCAATTTGGGGGGGGGGCGCGGTTAGTGATGCCCATGTCTGCGGGGCTGGAATTTTCCATGGGTGGGTGTGTGTGGAACCCTCAAGCTCACTTAGAGGTCTGAGCACACTTTCAAAATGGCACCCCGACGTCTGAGGAGCTGGTGTCGCCGGACCGTTCAGCTCCCCACTGCTGAAAATATTTCCAATTATGGGCTAGACCAGGGAGAAACTCCCCAAGGCCCAAAAAAATGACTAAGTGTAGGTGAACCCAGGTGTGGATGTCACCCAGAGATCCGGCAGGAAACACCTTGCCAAAGGGGCCCAAAATGACACGTAGTCATTTTCTGGGAGAATCACACCCCATAGCAGCTACCTGGCCCCATTGTCCACTTTGCTTGTTATAGCTTCGAAGAACTCCAGCAAATTAGTCAAACGTGATTTACGCTTCATAAGACCACGCTGACTCTGATGGATTGTGTTTTGATTTTCCAAATATCCTATTACTACATCCTTAGAATGGATCCAAAAATGTCCCAATGACAGAAGTTAAACTATGTGGTCTATAGTTTCCTACTTTCTGCCTTTCTCCCTTTTTGAACAGGGCATCACATTAACTTTTTTCCAATCCATTGGAACCTCTCCACAATCCAGGGAATTTTGGAATATTATTTTTTTTTAAATTTAGAGTACCCAATTCATTTTTTCCAATTAAGGGGCAATTTAGTGTGGCCAATCCACCTAACCTGCACATCTGTGGGTTGTGGGGGCGAAACCCACGCAAACACGGGGAGAATGTGCAAACTCCACACGGACAGTGACCCTGAGCCGGGATCGAACCTGGGACCTCGGCACCGTGAAGCAGCAGGGCTAACCACTGCACCAACGTGCAGCCTTGAATTTTGGAATATTATAACCAATGCCTCCATTATCTCTGTTACTACTTCCTTTAAAACCCGAGGATGTAGGTCATCTGCCTTTAATCCTCTTTGACAAAGAGCCATCCAGACTCGAAACATTAGGTCTCTTTTATCTCCACAGACGCTGTCAGACCTGCTGAGATTGTCCACAATTCACAACAATTTGTTTCTGCCTTTAATCCCAATTGCTTGCTCAGTACATTTTCCCTACTTTAAAAAAATTTTTTTATTAAAGTTTTCACAAAATATCAACAACAAAATGTAAAAGGAACCCAATAAAATTAAATACAAAACATAAAACAACCCAGTGCCCCCCTATACATAAATAATAAATTAACACCCGCCGAAACACATAGCAAACATACACACCCCCTCAGATCCCCCAGTATAGACAAACAAAAATAAATTAGAAGCCCCCCCTCCCCCTCCCCCCCCCCCCGAGCTGCTGCTGCTGGCATTGACCAATGTCTATCGTTCTGCCAGGAAGTCCAAGAACGGTTGCCACCGCCTGAAGAACCCTTGCACCGATCCCCTTAAGGCAAATTTCACCCTCTCCAATTTAATAAACCCCGCCATATCATTGAGCCAGGATTCCACGCTCGGGGGCCTCGCATCCTTCCACTGAAGAAGAATCCTTCGCCGGGCTACCAGGGACACAAAGGCCAAAATACCGGCCTCTTTCGCCTCCTGCACTCCCGGCTCCTCTGAAAACCCCAAATATTGCGAGCCCCCAGCCCGGTTTGACCCTGGATCCTACCACCCTCGACACCGTCCTCGCTACGTCCTTCCAAAATTCCTCCAGCGCTGGGCATGCCCAGAACATATGGATGTGGTTTGCTGGACTCCCTGAGCATCTAACACACCTGTCCTCACCCCCAAAAAACCAGCTCCTCCTTGTCCCGGTCATGTGGCCGGCGGGTCTGGTGGCCTGAAGTGCATATGTTTTAATGCAAGGAGCATTACGGGTAAGGCAGATGAACTTAGAGCTTGGATTACTACTTGGAACTATGATGTTATTGCCATTACAGAGACCTGGTTGAGGGAAGGGCAGGATTGGCAGCTAAACGTTCCAGGATTTAGATGTTTCAGGCGGGATAGAGGGGGATGTAAAAGGGGAGGCGGAGTTGCGCTACTTGTTCGGGAGAATATCACAGCTATACTGCGAGAGGACACCTCAGAGGGCAGTGAGGCTATATGGGTAGAGATCAGGAATAAGAAGGGTGCAGTCACAATGTTGGGGGTATACTACAGGCCTCCCAACAGCCAGCGGGAGATAGAGGAGCAGATAGGTAGACAGATTTTGGAAAAGAGTAAAAACAACAGGGTTGTGGTGATGGGAGACTTCAACTTCCCCAATATTGACTGGGACTCACTTAGTGCCAGGGGCTTAGACGGGGCGGAGTTTGTAAGGAGCATCCAGGAGGGCTTCTTAAAACAATATGTAAACAGTCCAACTAGGGAAGGGGCAGTACTGGACCTGGTATTGGGGAATGAGCCCGGCCAGGTGGTAGATGTTTCAGTAGGGGAGCATTTCGGTAACAGTGACCACAATTCAGTAAGTTTTAAAGTACTGGTGGACAAGGATAAGAGTGGTCCGAGGATGAATATGCTAAATTGGGGGAAGGCTAATTATGACAATATTAGGCGGGAACTGAAGAACATAGATTGGGGGCGGATGTTTGAGGGCAAATCAACATCTGACATGTGGGAGGCTTTCAAGTGTCAGTTGAAGGGAATACAGGACAGGCATGTTCCTGTGAGGAAGAAAGATAAATACGGCAATTTTCGGGAACCTTGGATGACGAGTGATATTGTAGGCCTCGTCAAAAAGAAAAAGGAGGCATTTGTCAGGGCTAAAAGGCTGGGAACAGACGAAGCCTGTGTGGCATATAAGGAAAGTAGGAAGGAACTTAAGCAAGGAGTCAGGAGGGCTAGAAGGGGTCATGAAAAGTCATTGGCAAATAGGGTTAAGGAAAATCCCAAGGCTTTTTACACGTACATAAAAAGCAAGAGGGTAGCCAGGGAAAGGGTTGGCCCACTGAAGGATAGGCAAGGGAATCTATGTGTGGAGCCAGAGGAAATGGGCGAGGTACTAAATGAATACTTTGCATCAGTATTCACCAAAGAGAAGGAATTGGTAGATGTTGAGTCTGGAGAAGGGGGTGTAGATAGCCTGGGTCACATTGTGATCCAAAAAGACGAGGTGTTGGGTGTCTTAAAAAATATTAAGGTAGATAAGTCCCCAGGGCCTGATGGGATCTACCCCAGAATACTGAAGGAGGCTGGAGAGGAAATTGCTGAGGCCTTGACAGAAATCTTTGGATCCTCGCTGTCTTCAGGGGATGTCCCGGAGGACTGGAGAATAGCCAATGTTGTTCCTCTGTTTAAGAAGGGTAGCAAGGATAATCCCGGGAACTACAGGCCGGTGAGCCTTACTTCAGTGGTAGGGAAATTACTGGAGAGAATTCTTCGAGACAGGATCTACTCCCATTTGGAAGCAAATGGACGTATTAGTGAGAGGCAGCACGGTTTTGTGAAGGGGAGGTCGTGTCTCACTAACTTGATAGAGTTTTTCGAGGAGGTCACTAAGATGATTGATGCAGGTAGGGCAGTAGATGTTGTCTATATGGACTTCAGTAAGGCCTTTGACAAGGTCCCTCATGGTAGACTAGTACAAAAGGTGAAGTCACACGGGATCAGGGGTGAACTGGCAAGGTGGATACAGAACTGGCTAGGCCATAGAAGGCAGAGGGTAGCAATGGAGGGATGCTTTTCTAATTGGAGGGCTGTGACCAGTGGTGTTCCACAGGGATCAGTGCTGTGACCTTTGCTCTTTGTAGTATATATAAATGATTTGGAGGAAAATGTAACTGGTCTGATTAGTAAGTTTGCAGACGACACAAAGGTTGGTGGAATTGCGGATAGCGATGAGGACTGTCTGAGGATACAGCAGGATTTAGATTGTCTGGAGACTTGGGCGGAGAGATGGCAGATGGAGTTTAATCCGGACAAATGTGAGGTAATGCATTTTGGAAGGGCTAATGCAGGTAGGGAATATACAGTGAATGGTAGAACCCTCAAGAGTATTGAAAGTCAAAGAGATCTAGGAGTACAGGTCCACAGGTCATTGAAAGGGGCAACACAGGTGGAGAAGGTAGTCAAGAAGGCATACGGCATGCTTGCCTTCATTGGCCGGGGCATTGAGTATAAGAATTGGCAAGTCATGTTGCAGCTGTATAGAACCTTAGTTAGGCCACACTTGGAGTATAGTGTTCAATTCTGGTCGCCACACTACCAGAAGGATGTGGAGGCTTTAGAGAGGGTGCAGAAGAGATTTACCAGAATGTTGCCTGGTATGGAGGGCATAAGCTATGAGGAGCGATTGAATAAACTCGGTTTGTTCTCTCTGGAACGAAGGAGGTTGAGGGGCGACCTGATAGAGGTATACAAAATTATGAGGGGCATAGACAGAGTGGATAGTCAGAGGCTTTTCCCCAGGGTAGAGGGGTCAATTACTAGGGGGCATAGGTTTAAGGTGAGAGGGGCAAGGTTTAGAGTAGATGTACGAGGCAAGTTTTTTACGCAGAGGGTAGTGGGTGCCTGGAACTCGCTACCGGAGGAGGTAGTGGAAGCAGGGACGATAGGGACATTTAAGGGGCATCTTGACAAATATATGAATAGGATGGGAATAGAAGGATACGGACCCAGGAAGTGTAGAAGATTGTAGTTTAGTCGGGCAGTATGGTCGGCGCGGGCTTGGAGGGCCGAAGGGCCTGTTCCTGTGCTGTACATTTCTTTGTTCTTTGTTCTTTGTTCTTTGTGTGCCCTGTGCAGCACCTTAAACTGTATGAGGCGAGGACCCCTCCTAGCTGCATTGCTCCCCCCATTGCATTCCCGCAAGTCAGCTGACTCCTGCTGACCCCGGCCGCTCCTGCCTCTCCTTCGACTCCTCCCATTGTGGGACTTCCCCTCCCCCTCCATTACCCACCAGCAGACTCTCCGCCTCCCCCTTCCATCCCAAGCGCGGGAAAAAACCCGCGCTTCCCCGCCCCGGCCCCGCCCCCTCCAGCCACATTCTCCCTACTGATGGTAATTATTTTAAGTTCCTCCTTTTCAAAAGCCTCTGCATTACCTGTACTCTGTGGATGGTTCTAATGTCCCCCACCGTGTAAACCCGAGGCACATTACAAGTCAGTGAGCACAGGGATGATGGTCTGTTAGGAGAGGACAGCAGGGGTTTCTTTGAGGTCCTGTTTACAGACGGTGGCTGGCTGACGAGGAAAACATTGGAATGCGAGGTTGGGAAGTAGCAAAGGCACGGATGAGGTTTCAGAAACAGCAGGAACTCCCTTCGTAACAGCACAGGGGGTATATCTACACCACATAGGCTGCAGGCTTTGAAGAAGGCTGCTCACCACCACCTTCTCAAGACCAGTTAGGGATGGCCAGTGACTCCCATATGAATAAAAAAAAATGAGCTGAGACAGTGGTGGAGATGAGTAAATTCTTGGGAAGAAATGAAAAGATATTCAGTAGGAAACATTCAGAACCAGAACTGCAAATGCTGTTAGGACATGATTTTTAAAATAACTTTCTAGACTCCCTCTCGTGGTATATGTGGTGATATGCATGTTTACATCAATGTATATAATTGTCTATCAGTGCTCATAGTTATCGGTATGACCTCCGACCAGCAGGCGGCGTTAGAGATCTATCACATGACTCGGGACACTTGCCAGTCGGTAATGAGTCGTACAAGAAAATAGTCGCACTGGGGACTTCCGTTGCAGCGATGCACTGCTAAGCCGCACGTTTCGGCAGCTCCCGTTCTAACGGACTTTTGGGCTCTTTTCGGGAGCCCCAACGGATTTTTTTTCAGACCAAACCCAGTGTGGGGTGACAAAGGAAGGTGCCCCCCCGGGGGTGTATGGAAAAGACCAGTGGCAGTGGCCAGATTGCGAAGGATCCTTTGGAGCAGCGGCAGAGAAGAGAAGGAAGAAGCAAGATGGCGGCGGATGGAGCTCAGACGACATGGGGCCCGGACCAGCAGGAATTCCTCCGACGGTGTGTGGAGGAACTAAAGAAGGAGGTGCTGGCGCCAATGCTATTGGCAATCGATGGGCTGAAGGAAACACAAAAGGTCCAGGCGATAGAGCTCCGTGGAGTGAAGGCAAAGGCAGCTGAAAATGAGGGTGAGATACAGGGCCTGGTGGTAAAAACGGAGACGCATGAGGCGCTACATAAGAGGTGTATCGAAAGGCTGGAAGCCCTGGAGAACAGCGCGAGGAGGAAGAACCTCCGGATTCTAGGTCTCCCCGAAGGAACAGAGGGAGCTGACGTTGGGGCTTATGTGAGCACGATGCTCCATACGCTAATGGGAGCTGAGGCCCCATCGGGTTCCCTGGAGGTGGAAGGAGCGCACCAGGTCCTTGTGAGAAGACCAAAGGCGGGAGAACTACCAAGGGCGATAGTGGTGAGATTTCACCGCTTCACGGACAGAGAGGCTGTTTTGAGCTGGGCCAAGAAGGTACGGAGTAGCAGGTGGGAGAATGCGGTGATACGAGTGTATCAGGACTGGAGTGCGGAGGTGGCGAGGAGGGCGAGCTTTAATCGGGCCAAGGCGGTGCTTCACAGGAAGAAAATAAAATTTGGGATGCTGCAGCCGGTGCGATTGTGGGTCACGCATCAGGGCAAGCACTACGACTTCGAAACGGCGGATGAGGCATGGACCTTCATCCAAGAAGAGAAACTGGACTAGAACTGAGAGACTGACGTTGGGGGGGAAACAACGAGGTTGTGGTACAGAAGTGTAAATTGGGGAATGGGAGGTTTACAATATTGAAACGATAGATGGAGAATTTCTCTCCTCTAGATGGGGGAGCACGGAGAAATGTGGGCGCCGGTGGAAAAAGGGACTGAGAGGGGGGATGGGGAATGGGGGAGCTGCGCCATAGGGGGCGGGGCCGATAGGAAAGCGCGGGTTTTTTCCCGCGCTATGGAGATGATGGCGGGAAGATAGGCGCAGGAAGGAACAGAGTTCCACACACGGGGGGGGCGGTCAAGGAGAGAACGGGGGAAGCCGGGGTCAGTTAGAGTTAGCTGACTTTCGGAAGCATCATGGGGGGAGTAACCATGCTAGATGGGGATCTAGTGGGGGGGGGGGGGGATCCGACTGATCACGTGGAATGTGAGAGGCCTAAATGGGCCGATTAAGAGGGCCCGAGTGTTCGCACACTTAAAAAGACTGATGGCGGACGTAGCCATGCTTCAGGAGACGCATCTGAAGGTGGCGGATCAGGTTAGGTTAAGGAATGGATGGGTGGGACAGGAATTCCACTCAGGGTTGGACGCGAAAAATAGGGGGGTGGAGATACTGGTGGGGAAACGGGTGTGGTTCGAGGCTAAGAATATAGTGGTGGATAACGGGGGCAGATATGTGATGGTGAGTGGTAGATTGCAGGGAAAGGAGGTCGTGCTGGTAAATGTATATGCCCCGAACTGGGATGACGCGGGATTTATGAAGCGGATCCTGGGACGTATCCCGGACCTGGAGGTGGGAAGCCTGGTAATGGGGGGGGGACTTCAGTACTGTGCTGGTTCCAGGGCTAGGCTGGTCTAGATCCAGGACCGGAAGAAGGCCAGCAGCGGCCAAGGTGCTGAGGGGGTTCATGGAGCAAATGGGGGGAGTGGATCCGTGGAGATTTGCTAGGCCGTTGGCCAAAGAGTTCTCCTTTTTCTCCCATGTTCACAAGGTATATTCCCGAATAGATTTCTTTGTTCTGAGTAGGGCACTGATCTCGAAGGTGGCAGGAACGGAGTACTCGGCCATAGCCGTTTCAGACCATGCCCCGCACTGGGTGGACCTGGAATTAGGAGAGGAGAGGGAGCAGCGCCCACTCTGGCGACTGGATGTGGGACTATTGGCGGATGAGGGGGTCTGTGGAAGGGTGCGGGGATATATTGAGAGATACCTGGAGGTCAATGACGATGGCAAGGTTCAGGTGGGGGTAGAATGGGAAGCGCTGAAGGCGGTGGTTAGGGGAGAGGTGATCTCCAATAGAGCTCACAAGGAGAAACAAGAGGGCAAAGAAAGGGAGAGATTAGTGGGGGAGATTTTGAGGGTCGATAAAAGATATGCGGAGGCCCCGGACGAAGGACTATATAGGGAGAGGCGAAGACTTCAGACGGAGTTTGACCTGCTGACCACAGGGAAGGCAGAGGCACAGTGGAGGAAGGCATAGGGGATGAGATATGAGTATGGGGAAAAGGCAAGCCAACTGCTGGCCCACCAACTTCGCAAGAGGATAGCGGCGAGAGAGATTGGGGGAGTTAAGGATGAAACGGGAACTACGGAGCGGAGAGCAGGGAAGGTAAATGAGGTGTTTAAGACCTTCTATGAGAGGCTAAATAAGTCCCAACCCCCGGAGGGAAAAGAGGGAATGCAACAGTTTCTGGACCAACTAAGGTTCCCGAGGGTGGAGGAGCAGGAGGTGGCAGGACTGGGGGCGCCAATTGAGGTGGATGAGGTGACTAAAGGACTGGGTAACATGCAAGCAGGGAAGGCCCCGGGACCAGACGGGCTCCCGGTGGAATTCTACAGGAAATATGTGGACCTGTTGGCCCCGCTGCTGGCGAGAACCTTCAACGAGGCCAGGGAAGGGGAGATACTACCCCCGACAATGTCGGAAGCGACGATATCACTAATCCTGAAGCGGGATAAAGATCCGCTGCAATGCAGGTCATACAGGCCTATCTCACTCCTAAATGTAGACGCCAAGCTGCTGGCAAAAGTGCTGGCGACGAGGATAGAGGATTGTGTCCCGGGGGTGGTGCATGAAGACCAGACAGGGTTTGTAAAGGGGAGACAACTGAACGTCAACGTTCGACGGCTGCTGGGGGTGATAATGATGCCCCCAGTGTAGGGGGAGGCAGAGATATTGGTGGCGATGGATGCGGAGAAGGCATTCGATAGGGTAGAGTGGGAGTATTTATGGGAGGTGTTGAGGAGGTTTGGGTTCGGGGAGGGGTTTGTCAGTTGGGTCAGAGTCCTATATGGGGCCCCAGTGGCAAGTGTAGTCACAAACCGGCAAAGGTCGGAGTATTTTCGGCTACACAGGGGAACAAGACAGGGGTGTCCCCTGTCCCCATTACTGCTCGCATTGGCAATTGAACCACTGGCCATAGCGTTGAGGGACTCTAAGAAATGGAGGGGGGTGGTTAGAGGGGGAGAGGAACACCGAGTGTCACTCTATGCAGATGACTTACTGCTATATGTTGCAGACCCTGTAGAGGGGATGACAGAGGTTATGCAGATATTGAGGGAGTTTGGAGATTTCTCGGGATACAGGCTAAATATGGGGAAGAGCGAGCTTTTTGTAATACACCCCGGGGACCAGGGAAGAGGAATAGATGCCCTGCCGTTAAGGAGAGTGGAAAGGAGCTTCCGATATTTGGGGATCCAGGTAGCTAGGAGCTGGGGAACTCTACACAAACTCAATCTGACGCGGCTGGTGGAGCAGATGGAGGAGGATTTCAAGAGGTGGGATATGCTGCCGCTCTCATTGGCGGGCAGAGTGCAGGCGGTAAAAATGATGGTTCTCCCGAGGTTTCTGTTCGTGTTTCAATATCTCCCCCTTCTGATCACAAAGGCCTTTTTCAAGAAAATAGACAGGAGCATTATGAGTTTTGTATGGGCAGGGAAGACCCCGAGGGCGGCGTAGCAGAGACAGAGGGGGACTGGCGTTGCCGAGCCTGGACGACTACTACTGGGCCGCCAATGTGGCGATGGTTTGTAAGTGGATGAGGGAGGGAGAGGGGGCGGCGTGGAAGAGGCTGGAGATGGCGTCCTGTAAAGGAACGAGCCTAAAGGCGCTGGTAACGGTGCCGCTGCCGCTCTCCCCGAAAAGGTATACAACAAACCCAGTGGTGGTGGCAACCTTAAGGATCTGGGGGCAGTGGAGGCGACACAGGGGGGTGACGGGTGCCTCGGTGTGGTCCCCGATCAGGAATAACCACAGGTTTGTCCCAGGAAGGATGGACGGAGGGTTCCAGAGCTGGCATCGGGCAGGAATTAGGAGATTGATAGAGTTGTTTATTGATGGGGAGTTTGCGAGCCTGGGAGCGCTGGAGGAAAAGTATGAGTTGCCCCCGGGGAATATCTTTAGATATATGCAAGTGAGGGCGTTTACGAGGCAACAGGTGAGGGAATTTCCACTGCTCCCGACACTGGGGATCCAGGATAGAGTGATTTCGGGGGTATGGGTCGGGGAGGGCAAAGTGTCCGAAATATATCAGGAGATGAGAGACGAGGGGGAGGCGCTGGTAGAGGAGCTGAAGGGAAAATGGGAAGAAGAGCTGGGGGAGGAGATTGAGGAGGGGCTGTGGGCTGATGCCCTAAGTAGGGTAAATTCCTCGTCCTCGTGTGCCAGGCTTAGCCTGATACAATTTAAGGTTCTACACAGAGCACATATGACGGGAGCAAGACTGAGCAGGTTCTTCGGAGTGGAGGACAGGTGTGGGAGGTGCTTGGGAAGCCCGGCGAACCACACACACATGTTTTGGTCATGTCCGGCACTGGATGAGTACTGGAGGGGAGTGGCAAAGGTGATCTCAAAGGTGGTGAAGGTCCGGGTCAAGCCAAGCTGGGGTTAGCTATATTTGGGGTAGCGGAAGAGCCGGGAGTGCAGGAGGCGAAAGAGGCCGATATTCTGGCCTTTGCGTCCCTGATAGCCCGGCGAAGGATCCTAATTCTGTGGAAGGAAGCGAAACCCCCAGCGTGGAGGCCTGGATAAACGACATGGCAGGGTTCATAAAACTGGAACGAATGAAATTTGTGCTGAGAGGATCGGCACAGGGGTTCTCCAGGCGGTGGCAACCGTTCCTTGACTATCTCGCGGAACGTTAAGGGAAAATAGATCGTCAGCAGCAGCCCTGGGGGGTGGCGTGGGGGAGAGAGAAAGGGGTGGGGGGAGCACTATTTTTTGTTACTTTGTTAGTTCACCATATTATTTAAATAATGTTATTTATCAGTTACTGTACTATTTTTATGTTGATTTGTAAAATGGAAAAATTCTGTTTGAAAACTTTAATAAAATATATATTTTTTTAAAGAAAATAGTCGCACTTAGACTAGCTCCAGGAGATTTCTTAAATTCATTTAGTAGCCATCGTCTGTATTATAAGAATTTTATTTAAAATTTAGAGTATCCAATTCATTTTTCCCAATTAAGGGGCAATTTAGCGTGTCGAATCCACCTACCCTGCACATCTTTGGGTTGTGGGGGCGAAACCCACGCAAACACTTGGAGAATGTGCAAACTCCTCACGGACAGTGATCCAGAGCCGTGATCGAACCTGGGACTTCGGCGCCGTGAGGCAGCAGTACTAACCACTGTGCCACCGTGCTGCCCTATCGTCTGTATTATAGTTCATTAGGTATCTTTTCCACATGTTTGTGAATAAATCATCTGTATAGTTAAACAACCATATATTCTGTGTACATCTTTACAATGGTTATATCTCAGAACACAACATGGTACCAGGTGTGCAGAACACTAAATGGTAATGACGGAGAAGACGGGGCGAAATAGGCTGAAGAATAAAAAGGGTCTTTTGCGTGTGTCAGCCCATGTGGTTGTTTAAGAAATGTTAATGTGTTGAACTGTGAAAATTACAAATGCTTCAATGAAATATTTTCTAAAAAAATGAAAAGGGAATATTCTTCTGCCGACCTGGTGCACAATGGCCATCTGCAACTCAACGGAACATAAGAGTGTGAAGTTAAAGATGGACGGTTTGAAGGCACCCCGCCAGCTTCAAGTCTCGGGTAACGTAGATGAAAATTGGCGCGTACTCAAGAAGCAATTTAGACTTTATGTTGGAGCCCTTGGCCTGCAGGCACAGCCTGATGAGAGGTGTATTGCATTGCTGTTCATGGTAGCAGGACCTCAAGCACTAGAATTATCCAATAGCTTCGCCTCCGACAGCGAGGACGAAAGCAAAAGCTTTGGTGCAGTAATACAGTACTTTGATTGGCATTGCTCTCTGAAGAAAAATGAAACATTTGAACATTATCTGTTTCGTACATGTACCCAAAAAGCAGGCAAACCTGTTGATTCTTTTGTTACCGACTTTTGGTTGGTTGAAGTCGCAGTTGTGCATTTTTAGCAATTTAAACTCGTCGATGATCCGCGACCAGATAGTGTTCGGCTTATCAAAGAACAAAGAACAAAGAAAAGTACAGCACAGGAACAGGCCCTTCGGCCCTCCAAGCCTGTGCCGACCATGCTGCCCGTCGAAGCTAAGATCTTCTACACTTCCTGGGTCCGTATCCCTCTATTCCCATCCTATTCATGTATTTGTCAAGATGCCCCTTAAATGTCACTATCGTCCCTGCTTCCACCACCTCCTCCGGTAGCGAGTTCCAGGCACCCACTACCATCTGTGTAAAAAAATTGCCTCTTACTTCTCCTCATTAACCTTGCCCCTCACACCTTAAACCTATGCCCCCTAGTAATTGACCCCTCTACCCTGGGGAAAAGCCTCTGACTATCCACTCTGTCTATGCCCCTCATAATTTTGTATACCTCTATCAGGTCTCCCCTCAACCTCCTTCGTTCCAGTGAGAACAAACCGAGTTTATTCAACCGCTCCTCATAGCTTATGCCCTCCATACCAGGCAACATCCTGGTAAATCTCTTCTGCACCCTCTCTAAAGCCTCCACATCCTTCTGGTAGTGTGGTGACCAGAATTGAACACTATACTCCAAATGTGGCCTAACTAAGGTTCTATACAGCTGCAACATGACTTGCCAATTCTTATACTCAATGCCCCAGCCAATGAAGGCAAGCATGCCGTATACCATCTTGACTACCTTCTCCACCTGTGTTGCCCCTTTCAGTGACCTGTGGACCTGTACACCTAGATCTCTCTGACTGTCAATACTCTTGAGGTTCTACCATTCACTGTATATTCCCTACCTGCATTAGACCTTCCAAAATGCATTACCTCACATTTGTCCAGATTAAACTCCATCTGCCATCTCTCCGCCCAAGTCTCCAAACAATCTGATGAATGACAAAGTACGTGAGAGGTTATTGAGATGGGAGGACCTGAAATTAGACAATCTGCCATGCAAGTGAGCTAGCTGCACAGCAGATTAATACACTCAACCGGCAACATTTTGGCGTCAATCAGGCAGAAGCCGCCAGCGCCATAAGCACTGTGATGCCGTCCAAAAAGAAACATGGTCTCAGTGTGGGCCGCAATTTTGAGCGGCCGGACAGATCCGCCATTTTGTGCCAGCAATGTGGCAATCGACATTTCCAACGACGATGTCCCGCACTTGAAAAGGTCTGTTACAAATGTCGCAGAATGGGTCACTTCACCGGGCAATGTCCCTAATGTCCAACAATTGACTAAACAGGACCAATTAGTGTGGATAATGAGATATGCATCGACGACCTGGCTGCTGTGAACATGATTTCGACTGGGGACATGAATAGTCCGTCCTGCCAAAGCGGCAAATTTTTCCTCACCATTTGCAGCCACAGTGATGCAGATGCAAAGACCACAGAGGATAGATGGATGATTCTGTTGATGGTTAATGGCACGCTAATCAGATGGAAGCTCGACACGGGAGCGAGGATCAATCTGATCACTTTGTTAGCGTTGAAACGACTGAAAATCATACCGAAAATGGTCCGAAGAACAGTGCTACTGAAAAAATATAATGGTCATCAGATCACAACGTTAGGAGTATGTGAGCTTGCAGTAACTGTCAAGGACAGAATGTGCATGATCACATTTTCCATAGTGGAGACGGAGTGCGAATAACTCATAGGAGTGGAAGTGTGTGAAGAGCTTGGAGGGTGTACACTTCAGAAAGCATGGCACTCCGCCACCATGTATCTGTAAAATCCATCAACACTGACTTTCTGGAGGTGTTTCAAGGCTTTGGCTTGCTGCCTTTTACATGAAGGAGAATGAGAAGCCAGTCATGCACGCACTGAGACACGTACCTGCTCCACTGAAGGACAAACTGAAGGCCGAGTTACACAGAATGACGACTCTAGAAGTCATCAAACGAATAGAGGAACCCGCCGACTGGGTTAACTCCATGGAGTGCGTTAAAAAGAGGAATGGTGACCTGAAGATATGCATGGACCCCAAAGACCTGAACCGTAACATCAAAAGGAGCTCTACCCAATTCCGAAGAGGGAGGAAACAGCGTGCGAAGTGCCTTCCATTGCTACTCACCCTGTGGATCATGGGCCGGAGCAGGAATTGCTTCTTCAAAAGAGAAGGCAGAAAGGGTTCTACAATAGATCCACAAGGAAGCTCCAGCCACTGCACCCAGGTGATACAGTCAGACACAAGGATGCCAATGGAAATGGATGGGTAAAACTGGCAAAGATATTGCAACAGGCAGGTCCACATTCTGTTTTGGTTCTTACTGAGGATTTTGCGAAAGAACCGAAGAGCGCTGTTAGAAGTGCAAGGTCCTTTTGTGTTGAGTCCAGCAGAAGAGCTGGTATGCAATCCCAAAACACTTGTGGAGGACACAGACCATTCAACAGTGCCAGTGATCAGAGAAGCATCCGCAGCAATGAGTGTGGAACGGGCAGGAACACCAACAACAAATAAAGGTGGAACACGATCGCCGATTCAGCCATCACTCAGGAGATCAACCAGATTATGGCATAAACCTGACAGACTGAACCTGCAATAAACTGTGTACAATATATGTTTAAAGTTAGTATGAATATCAGGTAAATATTAACACTTCCAAAGGAAGGGGGATGTGGTGATATGCATGTACACATCAACGTATATAATTGTCTATCAGTGCACATAGTTTTCGGTACGACCTCCAACCAGCAGATGGAGTTAGAGATATATCACGTGACTTGGGACACTCACCAGTTGATATTGAGTTATACAAGAAGATAGTTACACTTAGAGAAACTCCAGGAGAATTCACTGAATACATTTCGTAGCCATCGTCTGTACTATAGTTCATTAGTTATCTTTTCCACGTGTTTGTTAATAAATCATCTTTATAGTTAAACAGCTGTATATTCTGTGTACATCAATACAATGGTTATATCACAGAACACAACAGTATAGGCGGGATTCTTCGTGATCGGCGTTATGGCCTGACGCCGGCGTCAAAAACGGTGCGAACCACTCTGGCGTCAGGCCGACCGGAAGTTGCGGAAGTCTCCACACTTCTGGGGGCTAGGCCGGCGCTGGAGGGGTTGGTGCCGCGCTAGCCGGCGGCGATGGGACTGCGCGAGTTAGCGCATGCGCAGCACCACTGGCGTGGTTCTGCGCATGCGCAGACCGGCCGGCGTTTGCTGCCGCATGCGCAGGGGGGTGGCTTCTCCGCACCGGCCATGGCGGAGCCCTACAGGGGCCGGCACAGAAGGAAGAAGTGCCCCCATGGCACAGGCCCGCCTGCAGATAGGTAGACCCCAATTGCGGGCCAGGCCACCATGGAACCCCCCCCCCCCGCCCGGGGTCAGATTCCCCCACGCCCCCTCGAGGACTGCACCAGGCAACTTACCTACCAGGTAAGGATTGGACCATGTCCAATCCACGGCGCTGGAACTAGCCAAAAACGGGCGGCCGCTCGGCCCATTGGGGCCGCAGAATTGCCGGGGGGGCGCTGCCAAAGACCCCCGACCGGCATGGCGCGATCTCCGCCCCCACCCGTAAACCGGCGTCGGAGTGGCGGGGCGGGATTCACGCCGCCCCCTGGGGATTCTCCGACCCGGCGGGGGTTGGAGAATCCCGCCCTATATGTCTATTGTAGCCTCAAGTGGACAACGCACACAAAACATACATTACAATGGACATGGTACACAATCACTGCCATTCTGATCTCTCTCTTGCACTCAATCCACCGCCCTAAACATTCACTCCCTCCAACAGCATCATCTACAAGTTGCATTACACAATTCATCAAAGCTCCTTCGACAGCACTTTCTAAACCTGCAACCCCTACCACCGACAAGGATAAGGGCAGTAGGTGGATGGGAACACCACCACCTGCAAGTTCCCCTCTAAGCCACTGATCATCCTGACATGGAAGTATAACGCCCGCCGTTCCTTCACTGTCACTGGGTCATTGTGAGTTACCATGGTCTGCACCACTTCAAAAATGTGACTCACTACCATCTTCTCACAGGCAATTAGACATGGGCGACAAATGCTCACCTAGCCAGCGATGCCCACATCCTAGGAAATAATTTTTAAAAGGACAAGGTGGCACATAATCGAAGGAATCGGAGCTGGCAGGGGGCAGAGATGCCTCCATCTCCTGAGCCCTACAGAGGACATATTTCTCTGCATCATGAGAATGGCAGCGACAGATCCTATGGCATCTGAGATGACGACGGTATGTTCCTGTGTTATGCCCCTTCTCACCTCGCTGTTCATCCTCATCCTGACATGATTGACAATCTGCAGATGGTATCACCGTGGACATCTTGATTTCCACCCAGCCCGTTTTCCTCTTCCCTAACCTTTCCCATCTGACATTCTGCTCTCAGATACCTGAGAACGGCCACCTATCCAGTCATTGCAGCCCCAGGAGGAAGAGAGAGGTGGGGGACAGCACTGATGAAGATAATCACTTGGTCCAATACATACAGCCAGCAGATCTATGCCTTGAAGGCCAGTATACAGTTTGAATCATCACATGGTGAGTCACTGGGCATGACTGGGCTACAACCAGGCCAGCAGGAAAAGGTGGGGACTCAGATGAGGACCTCAATGGGGCGACATACAGGAATGCACACTGAGATACTTGGTGCATTGACCAGCCTGCCAGTCTCTGTCACTATCAGGAAGCAGGGAGCAGTCTGTCTCCAAGTTGGCACAGGGCATTGCACAGAGCTTCCCCTCTTGGCAGCTTGTGCTCCAACTACCATCTGTACAGATCCAGTGGCACTTCCGCTGCCGTCCCCATATCTGCTGCAATCTTTGTGTGGACAGGTCATCAAATCCTCTGCCTTCCCAGTAAAGATGCAGTACCACTCCCTGCCAAATCCAGGAACCCGTCACAACACCTCCAAAAACACTGCGGAGCACTTCCAATCGCTTTGCAACAGCAGGTGGTGGTTTTGGCCAGGTGTGTGCAGTGGACAGCGGGTGGCAAAACAGTGCCAACCCTCTGATAGGGCAATCAGCTTCAGTCATTGCCGTTGCCCCGAATTGTGTGCCCCATGACGATTGATTTGTTTTATGGGGAGGCAATGACGCATTGGACTTGTGATCCAGAGACCCAGGGGGTCTCTGGGGACCGGGGTTTGAATCCCACCATAGCAGATTGTGAAATTTGAATTTAATAAAAGAAATCTGGAATTAAAAGTCTCACGGTGACCATGAAACCCTTATTGACTGTCACAAAAACCCATCTGGAAACTTTCTAAAAGCCCCCGAGTGAAGCTGCCAAACCTGATTCCGCCCCGATTTTAACCGTCTTCAACCCCCCCCCCCCTCCAAAAAAACACACACACACACACAAAGATAAATCTTCTCCCCAAAAGCCAGCGCCTCGGAGCGACTAACGACTTTCTTTGATCTTAAATCCGTTATTTTTTTCTTGCCCTCTCCTGCTTCTCGGTTTATTTTCTTACTTTTGCCTCAGTGTCGAAACGACTACATTGTTAAAATGCCCCTTAGGAAAGGAAATCTGCCGTCCTTACCCAGTTTATCCTACACGTGACTCCAGACCCACAGTGATGTGGTTGACTCTTAAAATGCCTTCTGAAATTCAGGATGGGCACTAAATGCTGGTCCCGCCAACGGCATCCACATCCCATGAAAGAATTTTTTAAAAGAAGCTGTTTGGCTTGGCGTGCTCATTGAAGGACACCCAAATCATTCACCCATCAACACTCACTGGCACTCAGGACACACGCAGGAACATTCAAATTCCCCACTGCTCCCTCGCATTGACATTGGGGCGGCACGGTAGCACAGCGGTTAGCACTGTTGCTTCACAGCGCCAGGGTCCCAGGTTTGATTCTCGGCTTGGGTCACTGTCTGTGCGGAGTCTGCACGTTCTCCCCGTGCCTGCGAGGGTTTCCTCCGGGCGCTCCGGTTTCCTCCCACAAGTCCCGAAAGAGGTGCCTGTTAGGTAATTTGTACATTCTGAATTCTCCCTCAGGTGCTGGAATGTGGTGACTAGGGGCTTTTCACTGTAACTTCATTGCAGTGTTCATGTAAGCCTACTTGTGACGATAATAAAGATTATTATTAACTCTCGTCAACCCTCCACATAACCTCCAGCTATTCGGCCACGGCAGGCAAAACATCCATTCTGTTGGGATAACACAAGTATGCCCGTGATTTTCACCACCCCCTCTCTCCCCCCCCCCCCCCCCCCCCCCCCAAAAATCCCCTACAACATGAGGGAGGGGGAATAAAAGTGCCAGCCAGAAAAGAGAGCCAGTGTTGCGCTGGAGGCAGAGGAGTGGCTGCAGTCAGCCAGTGTGTGTTCCCCCAGGTTGCTGTGGGAGGGGAGGCGGCTTTTCACTGAGAGGCTGTGGGCAATGCAGCCACTGGGAGAGGGGGTCACTTTCCTCTCTCTCCTCCTCTGGCTGGAAGGATAGCAAGAGGGAGCCGCCGACCTGCAGCCGGGGGTAAGTTTGTGGCAGAGATTGTGAGGAGTTTACATCGAGTTCTGTTCGCGCTGGCTTTTGGGGAGACGATTTATCTTTGTGTGTGTGTGTGTTTTTTTTTGGGGGGGGGGGGGGGGCGGTTGAAGACGGTTAAAATCGGGGCGGAATCCGGTTTGGCGGCTTCACACGGGTTTTTAAAGAAAGTTTCTTTTAATGAACTTTTGTTTTTGAAGTTGTCTCTCGGACTTCTCGCCCGGAGCGACCAGCGACTTTCTTTGATCCTAAATCCGGTTTTTATTTCTTGCCCTCTTCTGCTTCTCGGTTTATTTTCTTACTTTTGCCTCCGTGTGTAAACGACGACATTGTTAAAACTCGGTTTTTCTATTGATTCCCGATACGAGCCTTTGATTTCGACTAACAAAAAAAAATCCCCCCCCCCCCCCAACCCTGTCTAACTCCCTCCCCCATCACCATCAATCTAGTCAATGCCTGTCCCCTGGTGCCCAGGTCCTGTCTCTGGCACCCTCCCTCCTATATCTTGTACCCAAAAATTGGTCATCCATGAGGTGTGTACTTAATCATGATTTGCAACCTTGTGGCCTGGCATATCTCTTCCCCCCCCCCCATTACCATCCAGCCAGGTGGTCAGCCCTGATCCAATGAAGAGTGCCAAGGAGCAACACCAGGCTGACTTAAAAATGGGGTGAAGCTACAACACCGGACTAGTACGCACGCCCAGCAGCAGAAACCGAATAAACGATCCCACAACCAAGGATTCGACCCGAGCTCTACAATCCTGCCACGTCTTGTGCTGAATGGCGGTGGACAACAGAAACAAACTCTAACTGGAGGAGGAGGCTTTACCAACATCCACATCCCCATTCTCGATGATGGGGTAGCCCAGCACATCAGTACAAGAGCCAAGACTGAAAGCATGTGTAACTATTTTCAGCCAGAAGTGCCACGTGGATGATCCATCTCGGCCTCCCCAGCATCACAGATGTCAGTCTTCAGCCAATTCGATTCACTCCCATGTGATAGCAAGAAACAGCTGAAGGAACTAGATTCTGCGAAGGCTATGGGCCCTGAAGGCTTGTGCGCCAGAACTAGCTGTGTCCTTGGCTAAACTGTTCCAATACAACTACAACACTGGCATCTGTGGAAAATCTCCTGGGTATGTCCTGTCCACAAATTCAAGCTGGCCAATTACGCCCCCCCCCCCCCCCCCATCAGCCTCGTCCATCATCATGAAAGTGATGGAAGATGGTATCGACAGTGCTATCAAGCGGCACTTAGATAGCTGTAGGCTTAGGTCACCACAGGGGCCACTTGGCTCCTGACCTCTTTACAGTCTTGGCCCAAACTTGGACACGAGCTGAATTCCGGAGGTGAGAGTGGTAGTCCTTGACAACCAGGCGCCATTTGACCAAGTGTGTTATCAAGGAGCCCTAGCAAAACCTGGCGTCAATGGGAGTCAGGGGGAGAGCTGTTCACTGGTCGGAGTCATACGTGGCACGAAGGTAGATGGTTGTGGTGGTTGGAGGTTAATTATCTCCATTCCAGGGCATCAGTGAGGAGTTCTGGACCCAAATGTCTTCAGCTGCGTCATCAATCACTTTCCATCATATGGTGAGAAGGAAGGATGTTTGCTGATGTTGTACAATTTTCAACACAATTCCCGACGACTCAGGTACTGAACCAGTCTGTGCCAATAGGCAGCAAGACCTGGACAGCAATCAGGGGCGACATTCTCCGACCCCCCGCCAGGTCGGAGAATCGCTGGGGGCTGGTGTGAATCCCGCCCCCGCCGGTTGCCGAAGTCTCCGGCACCAGATATTCGGTGGGGGCGGGAATCGCGCCGCGCAGGTTGGCGGGCCCCCCCGCTCGATTCTCCAGCCCGGATGGGCCGAAGTCCTGCCGATAAATTGCCTGTCCCGCCGCTGTAAATTAAATCACCTACCTTACCGGCGGGACAACGCGGCGCGGGCGGGCTCCGGGGTCCTGGGGGGGCGCAGGGCGATCTGGCCTCGGGGGGTGCCCCCACGGTGGCCTGGCCCGCGATCGGGGCCCACCGATCTGCGGGCGGGCCTGTGCCGTGGGGGCACTCTTTCCCTTCCGCCTCTGCCACGGTCGCCACCATGGCGGAGGTGGAAGAGACTCCCTTCACTGCGCATGCGTGGGAAACTGTCAGCGGCCGCTGACGCTCCCGCGCATGCGCTGCCCGGAGATGTCATTTCCGCGCCAGCTGGCGGGGCAACAAAGGCCGTTTCCGCCAGCTGGCAGGGCGGAAATTCCTCCGGCGTCGGCCTAGCCCCTCAATGTTGGGGCTCGGCCCCCAAAGATGCGGAGGATTCCGCACCTTTGGGGCGGCGCGATGCCCGTCTGATTTGCGCTGTTTTGGGCGCCAGTCGGCGGACATCACGCCGTTTCCTGAGAATTGCGCCCCAGATTTGGGATGATAAATTGCAAGTGACATTCGTGCCACACACAAGTGTTGGCAATCATCATGTCCAAAAATCTAACCATCTCCCTTTGACATTCAATGGCATTACCATTGTTGAATCCCCCACTATCAATATTCTGGGGTTAATATTGATCAAAACCTGAACTGGACCAACCATATAATGCTGTGGCTACGAAAGCAAGACAGAAGCTGGGAATTCTAAGGCTAGTGAATACTTTCCAATTGCCTGGATGAATGCAGCTTCAACCACACTCAAAGCTTGACACCATCCAGGGCAAAGCAGTCCACTTGATTGGCAGTCCATCCACCACACTAAACATTCACTCCCTCCACCACTGACTCACGATGGTGACTGTGTGCCATCTACAAGATGCACTGCAGCAATTCATCAAGGCTCCTTTGACAGCCCCTTTCAAACCGTCAACCTCTGTCATCTAGAAGGACGAGGACAACAGATGCATGGGAACACCAGCATCTGCAAGTTCCCCTCCAACGTGCTCACCATCCTGACTAGGAACTATATCGCCGTGGTGCAGGATCGACATTCGGGAGCTCTCTCCCTAAGCGCATTCTGAGTGTAGCTCTGAGTGTAGCTGCACCAGCGAGACTGAAGCAGTTCAAGAAAGTGGCACACCACGACCTTCTCAAGGATAATTAGGCACAGCCTACAAAATGCTGGCCTTGCCAGTGACACCCACACTCGGTGAAAGAATACAAAACATGCCTGAGGAATAGGCTTGGGTTGCTGGTGAGCTGGAATGAACGACTGGAGTCTGCAAATCTATGTTTGCATTTCAAATAGCAACTCTTGGGCAGAGGATGAACAGGGTCACATACTGTTTATTTGTAGAAGTTTGCATTAGCTGAATTGTCAGAATAGAGCAAGGTTTCAGTATGAACTGTGCTCATTTCGACAAATTTCATCAGTATTATATTCACATATGAATAAATGCTAATATTTCAAATGTGCATGAATGGAGTGGGGCCACGTTAAATTTCAAATGTGTGAAATTGAAGACAATGGAGTATTTGTATAATTTCTGTGTCTTTAATAGAGTACGATTCTTTGTAATGGTAGTTCTTAAAAGATGAATTAATTGCAAATTTAAAAAAACTGACCTTTCCTTCCACCCCTTCCAGTGCAGCTTGGCAGTCCCAGACATTGTGCACCTCATCTGAGAAAAATGAAGTCCAGAAATGTTGCAGCACACGTGATTGCTGCCGTATTCTTTATTTGTTGGGTCACCAGTGCCAGTGCATGCAATAAGGCTTTGTGTGCTAGTGATGTTAGCAAGTGCCTCATCCAGGTAAGGTGAACTAATCAATCAGTCTGACAGGCCACAATCTTGTTACATCTGCTCTTCTTCAGCTTGAATACCAAGTGACTTGTGCTTTAGACCCTCTGCTTACACCATAGTCAGGATGGGCACATTAGAGGGGAACTTGCAGATGCTGGTGTTCCCATGCATCTGTTGTCCTCGTCCTTCGAGATGGCAGAGGTTGACGATTTGAAAGGGGCTGTCAAATGAGCCTTGATGAATTGCTGCAGTGCATCTTGTACATGGCACACAGTCACCATCGTAAGTCAGTGGTGGAGGGAGTGAATGTTTAGGATGGTAGTGGTTGTGGGTTTGGACGGTGTTGTCTAAGGAACCTTGATGAGTTACTGCAGTGCATCTTGTAGATGGTGCACACGGCTGCCACTGATTTCCGGTGCTGAAGGGTTTGAATGTTTGTGGATGGGGTGCCAATCCAGCTGGCTGCTATGCCTTGGATGGTGTTGAGCTTCTTGAGTGTTGTTGGAGCTGCACTCATCCAGGCAAGTGGAGAGTAGGTAGCCCTTACATCCCTGACTTAAGCTTTGTAGATGGCGGACAGGCTTTGGGGAGTCAGTAGGTGAGTTATTCGCCGTAGGATTCTTAGCCTTTGACCTGCCCTGGTAGCCACAGTATCCTGTAATCCTACATTACAGCAGGGACTCCAGCTGTGCATTCATACTGAGTTGAAGGCTGTGGTGTTTGGTACAAGGAAGAATTCTTCATGTGTCAGCCTAGATCGTGCTCAAACAATACCCTGTTCTGGAACTTGATGGCCAAGGAAGATGTGTTTAAAACGCAGGCAGAAATGTTGATTATCAACCTGCAAAACGTTCCAACATACAACACTGGCAGGTGGTAAGAGGAGGAGAGGGGCGGCAGGGCGGCGCAGTGGTTAGCACTGCTGCCTACGGCACTGAGGACGGGTTCGATCCCGGCCCCGGGTCTTTGTCCATGTGGAGCTGTCCATGTGGAGTTTGCACATTCTCCCTGTGTCAGCGTGGGTCTCACCCCCACAATCCAAAGATGTGTAGGTTAGGATTGGCCACACTAAATTGCCCCTTAATTGGAAAAAAAATGATTGGGTATTCTAAATTTATTTTTAAGAAAAGAGCAGGAGAGATTCCTGGTCAGCCGTGTGGTGGAAAGAAACTGGAGCCACAGCCACCACTGTCCATATCTCTCGACTCCATTCGGCCCCTTGCACCATTTGATGGTTGATCTGATTCTGGGCAAATGTTGCCATGACAGCTCCACCTCCCTGAATTAACTAACACCATCACCATAGTAATGATCATAGTATAAAGGGATATTGAGTGTTGGTTAAGGAGGAGGGAGCTATTTATAATGCTACCTCCTGTAAATGAATCTAACATTAGTAAGATTGCGATCTGGTTTTGTCCTTCACTGTCTGGCTTTGGGATGAATGAAAACTGTTCTGTACTACTCTCCGGGCTCCAGGGTATTGTGCGTGGCACAGATCATTGCAACAGAGGTCTCTGGATCTCTGAGTCTGTGAGGGATTTCTTTTTTTTGTCTTTTGAAGAACAACTAGCAATGTTGCTGCACAATATATTGTATGTTTAAAAACGCGGAATACCTGTAAATGTGTCAGTGACTATTTTCAGAACGGTCCCTGGAGTTGGGATTTATAGGCACGCGCACACCCCCACCATACCTCCATGCCTGGAGCTAACTTATGGTAGCTTTGTGATCAGGCTTTAGTTTGTGTCATGTGATTGTAACTTTGCAACAAAGGGAAATGTTTCTGAGGAGTCTACATTTGTATTTAAAGATGACCACAAACGTTGGAAACCTTGAGGTAAAAGCAGAAAATGCTGCAGAAACACAGCAGCTTAGATAACCGACTTGAGGCGAGAGAAATAGAATAATTGTTTCATCATCCGAGGCAAGGCCACCGAGCTGAAAAGTTGAGAATGATGGCCCAACCAAGGGCCATTATCACATGACAACAACTTTCTTGGCATCAGGTGGTGCCCCTCCACACTCATGACCCTACCACTTCAAGACATCTGAGAGGGACGGAGTGTGATTTGGACAAGTTGAGTGAGTGGGCAAATGCATGGCAGATGCAGCATAATGTGGAAAATTGTGAGGTTTAGCAGCCGAAGCAGGAAGGCAGATTATTAACTGAACGGCTATAGGTAGAGAGAAGGAAATGTGCAACGAGACCTGGTTGACCAGTCGCTGAAGGTAAGCATGCAGGTGCGGCAAGTGATAAAGAAGGCAAATGGTATGTTGGCCTTCATAGCGAGAGAATTCGAGTACAGGAACAGGGATGTCTTGCTGCAATTACACAGGGCCTTGGTGAGGCCACAGCTGGAATACTGTGTGCAGTTTTGGTCTCCTTATCTGAGGAAGGATGTTCTAGCTACAGAAGGAGTGCTACAAAGGTTTGCCAGACTGATTCCTGGGATGGCGGGACTGACATGAGGAGAGATGGAGTTGTTTCAGATTATATTCGCTGGAGTTTAGAAGAATGAAGGGGGATCTCATCGAAACCTATAACATTCTAATTGGACTAAACAGGGTAGATGCAGGAAAGATGTTCCCGATGGTGGGGAGTCCAGAGGAAGGGGGTCACAGTCTAAGGATACTGGGTAAACCATTTAGGACTGAGATGAGGAGAAATTTCTTCTCCCAGAGAGTGGTGAGCCAGTGGAATTTTCTACCACAGAAAGCAGTTGAGGCCAAAACATTGCATGTTTTCAAGAAGGAGTTGGATATAATTCTTGGGCTAAAAGAATCAAAGGATAAGGGGGGAAAGCAGGAACAGGTTACTGAGTTGGATGATCAGCCAAGATCATAATGAATGGTGGAGCAGGCTCGCTAGGCCTCCTCCTATTTTATTTGTTTCTATGACTCCATTTTGAGGGGCGCATCTATGCCCCTCCACAACGACCACCTTTACCAGCGGGACTGTTGGTCAATTGGTGCTGTGGGCCGTTGCATTTGAGTCTGGTGCATGGCAATCCTGCCCACCTTCCTTAATGTAGAGGCTGAGGTCCGTGCTGAGGCTGGACGTGGTGTCGGGACCTCCTGTAAGGGTCCCAACGTCCATGGAAAAATTAAACCCATTAACTTGGTTTCTTTCCACAGGTGCTGCCTGGCTAGCTGAGAATTTCCATAATTTCTTGTTCTTGTTTGTAGTTTACATACCCATCCGCCTCCGTTGCAGCTGCTACATGTGCCCAACCAGCTGTTGTTTTGTGTAATATCTAAACAAAGCCACGACTAGGTTTACATTTAAAGAGCTGCCTATATCTATGTTCCATGACTAATGCTTTGAGTATAAATCACAGGACTGGTTCAACAAGAGATTGCCCAATGTTTAAAATGTCTGCACACGAGACATGGAGTTCCTAGTTTGACACTCGAGGTTTTCAATATCTTTCCTGCTTTTGATATGTTATCATTGGTATTTTGTGCAGGCACGTGGGTTGACCAGATCGAAGTGCAGCTGCACCAGTTCTTGCTTTCTGGCATAAACAGACAAGTCTGAATGAAATGCTGGCAGCTCATGTAATGTTGCATTGCCTGCCAAATCCTGACTGAAGCCAGATTTCCATTTCCCCGGCTGGATTCTGGCTGGGAGGAGGCCTCCCTCGTTGAGTCCACTTTGGACTATACTGAGCCCAGGAGCGAGAGAGAGTTTCCCGTTACAGTCTGTGCTGTGTTTCATCACTTACTACATCAATTATTCTTGAACTCTGAATAGCCATAGAGATAAATCGCCTTCCTGACTGAGAATTTTCAATCTACTCCTTCCTTCTGCCAGCAGTCTTAAATACTCGTTTACCCAAAAACCTTCGACCAGCATGTAAGTGGATAGTAAGAGATGGAGTATGAGGAACAAAGAAGATGAGAGGGTGGCACAGTGCTTAGCACTGCTGCCTCACAGCACCAGGGACCTGGGTTCAATTCCGGCCTTAGGGGACTGTCTGTGTGGAGTCTGCACGTTCTCCCCGTGTCTGCGTGGGTTTCTTCCGGGTGCTCCAGTTTCCTCCCACAGTCCAAAGATGTGCAGTTTAGGTGGGGATACAGCGTTACTGGGACAAGTGTAGGGGAGTGGGCCTAGATAGGGTGCTCTTTCAGAGGGGCGTTGCAGACTTGATGGGCCGAATGGCCTCCTTCTGCACTGGTCACCGATTCTGTGATATGTTGGATTTGGGTTTATTGTCACGTGTGTCGTGGCATAGTGAAAATGATTGCTCTGTGTACAGTCCAGACAGATCGTTCCATACATGAAAAACATAGGACATACGATAAAGACACTATGTCAATACATAGACATTGAGTGAACCACATGGAGTATAGTACCACTCAGTAGAGAAGGTGCATGGAGAGATCAGTTCAGATCATAAGGGTCTTTCAGGAGCCTGGTAACAGCGGGGAAGAAGCTGTTTTTCAATCTGTTCATGCGTGATCTCCGAGTTTTGTATCTCCTGCCTGCTGGAAGAAGTTGGAAGAGTGTATAACCTGGGTGGGAGGGGGTTTTTGATTATGCTGCCCGCTTTCCCAAGGCAGTGAGACATGTAGACAGAGTCAATGGATGGGAGGTGGGTTTGCGTGATGGACTGAGCTGTATTCACGATTCTCTGTAGTTTCTTATGGCCTTGGGCCGAGCAGTTGCCATACCAGGCTGTGATGCAGCCAGATAGGATGCTTTAGAACATAGAACAGCACAGAACAGGCCCTTCGGCCCTCTGTGTTGTGCCGAGCTTTGTCCGAAACCAAGGTCAAGCTATCCCACTCCCTGTCATTCTGGTGTGCTCCATGTGCCTATCCAATAACCGCTTGAAAGTTCCTAAAGTGTCCAATGCTTTCTGTGGTGCATTTGTAAAAAAAATGTTTAAAGGCACATGGCAAGGCTGGAACACTTGGTAAGTGCTTGGTGTTTACTTAAGAAGAGGAATCAGCCAAAATGTTAATGAAAGTGGTGATAGTGGAAGCAATGGATGGGGTGAAAGTCGAGAGGGAGAAGTTACTTGAGAGACTGGCGATGCTTCGGAGTATATACATCAGCTGGCCCAGATGCCTTGCACCCCAAGTTGCTGAAGGGTGTGGGGGTGAATATGGTGGAAGAGCTTGCCATAAACTTCCAGTCTTCCCTAAATGCATGGGAGGTGCCAGAGAATTGGGAGAGTGGCAAATGTGGCAGCTTTATTCAAATAAGGGTATAAGGGCAATCCTAATAAACTACAAGCTGGTCAATTTAACATCAATAGTGGATAAGGTTTTAGAAACTATAATTGGGAAGGCATGAACAGGAGTGGAGAGGCTGGAGTTGATTAAGAATAACCCACACAGGTTTGTAAAAGCCAGATCATGATTGACTATTCAGATTGACTTTTTTTTTTTAATTTAGAGTACCCAATTTTTCCAATTAAGGGGCAATTTAGCGTTGCCAATCCACCTACCCTGCACATCTTTGGGTTGTGGGGGCGAAACTCGTGCAAACACGGGGAGAATGTGCAAACTCCACATGGACAGTGACCCAGAGCCGGGATCGAAACTGGGACCTCGGCGCCGTGAGGCTGCAGTGTTACTGCGGTACCGTGCTGCCCTTTAATTGACATTTGTTATAAGAATAACAGAGATTGATGAAGGGAATGCAGTAGATGCAGTCTATGTGGATTTTGAGGCAGTGTTTGACAAAGTACCCCATGAAAGGCTGTTGAACAAAATTGAAGCCCTTTGAATAGGAGGGTCAGTGTCCAATTGGATGAACAAAATTGG
This sequence comes from Scyliorhinus torazame, assembly GCF_047496885.1. Classification (NCBI taxonomy): domain Eukaryota; kingdom Metazoa; phylum Chordata; class Chondrichthyes; order Carcharhiniformes; family Scyliorhinidae; genus Scyliorhinus; species Scyliorhinus torazame. The sequence goes on from NC_092717.1 coordinate 223,427,805, forward strand.
CCTAAGGAGAGAAAAGGTCATGGTAAATGGCTAATTTTCATTCTGGGGGATGGTGTTTCCCAAGGATCACAGCTAGGACCACTTTGTTTTTGCTATATTTAAGCTGAATGGACAGGCAAGTGGCAGTTGGAATTTAAAGCATTAAAGTATAGGGTGATGTATTTTAGCAGAAAGGATAGGGAGGGTCCATGTAGACTTAATGGCATGGCTCTAAAGAATGTGCAGGGACTGAGATATCTGAGCGTGCATGTGCATTTGTTTTTGAAGGTGGAAAGACATATTGGAGAGAGTGATTAGCAAACATATATGTGATCTTGGGTTTCTTAAATAAAGGCATTGAGTCAAAAAGCAGGGAAGTTATGCTGAACCTATACAAAGCTCTGATTGTGCTACAAGTAGAGTATTGTGTAGAGTTCTGTTCACCACTCTTTTGCGCAAGAGATGCAGGGGGAATGTGAGCAAGAACTTTTTGTGCTGAGAGTGGTGATGACCTGGAATGACTGGTAATAGAACAAAGAAATGTACAGCACAGGAACAGGCCCTTCGGCCCTCCAAGCCTGTGCCAACCATGCTGCCCGACTAAACTACAATCTTCTACACTTCCTGGGTCCGTATCCCTCTATTCCCATCCTATTCATGTATTTGTCAAGATGCCCCATAAATGTCACTATCGTCCCTGCTTCCACCACCTCCTCCGGCAGCGAGTTCCAGGCACCCACTACCCTCTGTGTAAAAAAAAAAAAAAACTCGCCTCGTACATCTACTCTAAACCTTGCCCCTCTCACCTTAAACCTATGCCCCCCTAGTAATTGACCCCTCTACCCTGGGGAAAAGCCTCTGACTATCCACTCTGTCTATGCCCCTCATAATTTTGTAGACCTCTATCAGGTCGCCCCTCAACCTCCGTCGTTCCAGTGAGAACAAACCGAGTTTATTCAACCGCTCCTCATAGCTAATTCCCTCCATACCAGGCACATTCGGGTAAATCTCTTCTGCACCCTCTCTAAAGCCTCCACATCCTTCTGGTAGTGTGGCGACCAGAATTGAACACTATACTCCAAGTGTGGCCTAACTAAGGTTCTATACAGCTGCAACATGACTTGCCAATTCTTATACTCAATGCCCTGGCCAATGAAGGCAAGCATGCAGTATGCCTTCTTGACTACCTTCTCCACCTGTGTTGCCCCTTTCAGTGACCTGTAGACCTGTACTCCTAGATCTCTCTGACTTTCAATACTCTTGAGGGTTCGACCATTCACTGTATATTCCCTACCTGCATTAGACCTTCCAAAATGCATTAGCTCACATTTGTCCGGATTAAACTCCATCTGCCATCTCTCCGCCCAAGTCTCCAAACAATCTAAATCCTGCTGTATCCTCCGACAGTCCTCATCGCTATCCGCAATTCCACCAACCTTTGTGTCGGCTGCAAACTTACTAATCAGACCAGTTACATTTTCCTCCAAATCATTTATGTATACTACAAACAGCAAAGGTCCCAGCACTGATCCCTGCGGAACACCACTGGTCACAGCCCTCCAATCAGAAAAGCACCATTCCATTGCTACTCTCCGCCTTCTATGGCCTAGCCAGTTCTGTATCCACCTTGCCAGCTCACCCCTGATCCCGTGTGACTTCACCTTTTGCACTAGTCTACCATGAGGGACCTTGTCAAAGGCCTTACTGAAGTCCATATAGACAACATCCACTGCCCTACCTGCATCAATCATCTTTGTGACCTCCTTGAAAACCTCTATCAAGTTAGTGAGACACGACCTCCCCTTCACAAAACCGTGCTGCCTCTCACTAATACGTCCATTTGCTTCCAAATGGGAGTAGATCCTGTCTCGAAGAATTCTCTCCAGTAATTTCCCTACCACTGAAGTAAGGCTCACCGGCCTGTAGTTCCCTGGATTATCCTTGCTAGTAATGCCCACTAGCGTGGTGCAAGCAGGAAGAATCAATGATTTCATAAGGAAATTGGAAGGACACTGGAAGGAAATTTGCAAGGCCACATGGATTGAGTGGAGAATGGGACTGATTGAATTGCTCCGAGGAGAGCTGGCATGGAGTCAGCTGGCATGGAGTCAATGGACCAAATAGCCACCTTCTGTGCCATAAATGATTCTGAGTCCAGGTTAAGGTGGTAAATGTTCATTAACGTTTTGGTCTACCCTCTTCCAACAGTGTTCTATTCTGGGTAACTAGAGTTGTACACTCCGAATGCAGTGTCCAGGCACTTGCAGTGAAAGCCGCAGTCTGTAGATTTGAATGGAGCCGCTTTGGGATATATGCAGTGTTACAGACGCTAGACCAGATCCCAACAGTGGCTAAGGTACTGGACCAGAACCGCAACTTTTTAAAGACTGTGCAGAAAGATCGATTCGCTCCAGGAGTGATTGTATGAGAAAAAGGGCTTGGTTATGTTTCCAAACAAAACTTTATTACAACAAAAGAAAAACAATATGCAAACTTTTAAACTTCATGTACCCCCAAGGAAGACATGAAGAATGTACCGGAAGTTCTCAGAAGCATAAGTTTTAGTGAGGAGCTGAAGGAAATTAGTATTAGTAAAGAAATGGTTTGGGGGAAATTAATGGCATGAACAAAGAACAAAGAAAATTACAGCACAGGAACAGGCCCTTAGGCCCTCCCAGCCTGTGCCGATCCAGATCCTTTATCTAAACCTGTCGCCCATTTTCCAAGGATCTACTTCCCTCTGTTCCCCGCCCGTTCATGTATCTATCTAGATGCATCCTGAATGATGCTATCGTGCCCTCCTCTGCCACCTTCACTGGCAAAGCGTTCCAGGCACCCACCACCCTCTGCGTAAAAAAACTTTCCACGCATATCTCCCTTAAACTTTCACCCTCTCACCTTGAAATCGTGACCCCTTGTAATTTACACCCTCACTCTTGGAAAAAGCTTGTTGCTATTCACCCTGTCCATACCTCTCATAATTTTGTAGACCTCAATCAGGTCCCCCCTCAACCTCCGTCTTTCCAACGAAAACAATCCTAATCTACTCAACCTTTCTTCATAGCTAGCACCCTCCATACCAGGCAACATCCTGGTGAACCTCCTCTGCACCCTCTCTAAAGCATCCACATCCTTCTGGTAATGTGGCGACCAGAACTGCACGCAGTATTCCAAATGTGGCCTAACCAAAGTCCTATACAACTGTAACATGACCTGCCGACTCTTTTACTCAATACCCTGTCCGATGAAGGCAAGCATGCTGTATGCCTTCTCGACCACTCTATCGACCTGTGTTGCCACCTTCAGGGTACAATGGACCTGAACTCCCAGATCTCTCTGTACATCAATTTTCCCCAGGACTCTTCCATTGACCGTATAGTCCGCTCTTGAATTAGATCTTCCAAAATGCATCACCTCGCATTTGCCTGGATTGAACTCCATCTGCCATTTCTCTGCCCAACTCTCCAATCTGTCTATATTTTGCTGTATTCTCTGACAGTCCTCCTCGCTATCTGCAACTCCACCAATCTTAGTATCATCTGCAAACTTGCTAATCAGACCACCTATACCTTCGTCCAGATCATTTATGTATATCACAAACAACAGTGGTCCGAGCACGGATCCCTGTGGAACACCACTAGTCGCCTTTCTCCATTTTGAGACACTCCCTTCCACCACTACTCTCTGTCTCCTGTTGCCCAGCCAGTTCTTTATCCATCTAGCTAGTACACCCTGAATCCCATACGACTTCACTTTTTCCATCAACCTGGCATGGGAAACTTTATCAGACGTCTTACTGAAGTCCATATATATGACATCTACAGCCCTTCCCTCATCAATTAACGTTGTCACTTCCTCAAAGAATTCTATTAGGTTTGTAAGACATGACTTTCCCTGCACAAAACCATGCTGCCTATCACTGATAAGTCTATTTTCTTCCAAATGTGAATAGATCCTATCCCTCAGTATCTTCTCCAACAGTTTGCTTACCACTGACTTCAACTCACAGGTCTATAATTCCCTGGATTATCCCTGCTACCCTTCTTAAACAAAGGGACAACATTAGCAATTCTCCAGTCCTCCGGGGCCTCACCCGTGCTCAAGGATGCTGCAAAGATATCTGTTAAGGCCCCAGCTATTTCGTCCCTCGCTTCCCTCAGTAACCTGGGATAGATCCCACCCGGACCTGGGGACTTGTCCACCTTAATGCCTTTTAGAATACCCAAAACTTCCCCCTTCCTTATGCCGACTTGACCTAGAGTATTTAAACATCCATCCCTAGCCTCCACATTCGTCATGTCCCTCTCCTTGGTGAATACCGATGCAAAGTACTCATTAAGAATCTCACCCATTTCCTCTGACTCCACACATAAATTCCCTCTTTTGTCTTTGAGTGGGCCAATCCTTTCTCTAGTTACCCTCTTGCTCCTTATATACGAATAAAAGGCTTTGGGATTTTCCTTAATCCTGTTAGCCAAAGATATTTCATGACCCCTTTTAGCCCTCTTTATTGCGTGTTTGAGATTTGTCCTACTTTCCCGATATTCCTCCAAAGCTTCATAAGTTTAAAGTCGCCTAGATCTTATGTATGCTTCCTTTTTCATCTTAGCTAGTCTCACAATTCCACCTGTCATCCATGGTTCCCTAATCTTGCCATTTCTATCCCTCATTTTCACAGGGACATGTCTGTCCTGCACTCTAATCAACCTTTCCTTAAAAGACTCCCACATTTCAAATGTGGATTTACCCTTAAACAGCTGCTCCCAATCCACATTCCCTAGATCCTGCCAAATTTTGTTATACTTGGGCTTTCCCCAATTTAGTACTCTTCCTTTAGGACCACTCGTGTCTTTGTCCATGAGTATTCTAAAACTTATGGAATTGTGATCGCTATTCCCAAAGTAATCACCGACTGAAACTTCAACCACATGGCCGGGATCATTCCCCAATACCAGGTCCAGTATGGCCCCTTCCCGAGTTGGACTATTTACATACTGCTCTAAAAATCTCTCCTGGATGCTCCTTACAAATTCTGCTCCATCTACGCCTCCAACACTAGATGAGTCCCATTCAATGTTGGGGAAGTTAAAATCTCCCATCACGACCACCCTATTGCTCCTACATTTTTCTATAATCTGTCTACATATTTGTACCTCTACTTCACGCTCGCTTTTGGGAGGCCTGTAGTAAAGTCCCAACAATGTTACTGCACGCTTCCTATTTCTTAGCTCTACCCATAGTGCCTCAGTGCTCGAATCCTCCATCGCGCCCTCCTTAATCACAGCTGTGATATCATCTCTGACCAGTAATGCAACTCCTCCACCCCTTTTACTTCCCTCTCTAACCCTCCTGAAGCATCTATACCCTGGGATATTTAGTTGCCAGTCTTGCCCTTCCCTCAACCAAGTCTCAGTAATACCAATAACACCATATTCCCAGGTACTAATCCAAGCCCTAAGTTCATCTGCCTTATCTGCTACACTTCTCGCATTAAAACAAATGCACCTCAGACCACCTGTCCCTTTGCGTTCATCATCTCTTCCCTGTCTACTCTTCCCCTTAGTCACATTAAGGCGGACAAATCTCCAGGCCCTGATAATCTTCATCCCAGAGTACTTAAGGAAGTGGCCCTAGACGTGTAGATCCATTGGTCATTTTCCAAAATTCTTAGAACTCTGGAATGGTTCCTACAGATTGGAGGGTAGCGAATGTAATGCCACTATTCAGAAATGGGAGGTCGAGAGAAAACAGGGAACTATAGACCAGTGAGCCTAATGTCGGTAGTAGGGAAATTGCTGGAGTCCATTATCAAGGAATTCATAGCACAGAGAAAGTCAGCATGGATTTACAAAAGGAAAGTCATGCTTGACAAATCTATTAGAATTCTTTGAAGATGGAACTAGTAGAGTTGACCAGGGAGAACTGGTGGATGTGGTTTATTTAGACTTTCAGAAGGCTTTCGATAAGGTCTCACATAGCAGATAAATATGTAAAGTTAAAGCGTATGGGATTAAGGGTAGTGTTTTGAGATGGATAAAAAGCTGGTTAGCAGACAGGAAGCAAAAAGTTAGAATAAATGGGTCCTTTTCTGATTGGCAGGCAGTTACTAGTGGGGTACCGCAGGGGTCTGTGCTAGGCCCACGCAAGGGTCCCGGGTTCGATTCCTGTTTGGGTCACTGTCTGTGCGGAGTCTGCACGTTCTCCCCGTGTCTGCATGGGTTTCCTCCGGGTGCTACGGTTTCCTCCCACAAGTCCCGAAAGATGTGCTGTTAGGCGATTGGACATTCTGAATTCTCCTCTGTACCCGAACAGGCGTTGGAGTGTGGCAACGAGGGGATTTTCACGGTAACTTCATTGCAGTGTTAATGTAAGCCTACTTGTGACAATAATGAAGATTATTACTATTATCAGGACCCCAACTGTTCACATTATATATGAATAGTTTGGACGAGGGAACTAAATGTATTATCTCCAGATTTGCAGATGATACAAAGTTGGGTGGGAGGGTGAGCTGTGAGGAGGATGCAGAGATACTTCAGTGGGATTTGGACAGGCTGAGTGAGTGGGCAGATGCATGGCAAATGCAGTATAAGGTGGATAAATGTGAGATGTTCCGCTTCGGTAGTAAAAATAGGAAGGCAGATTATTATTGGAATGGGTATAAATTGAGAGAGGTGGATACTCAGTGAGATCTTGGTGTCCTCCTGCATCAGTCGCTGAAAGTAAGCGTGCAGGTACAGCAGGCAGTAAAGAAAGTAAATGGTATGTTGGCCTTCAAGCGAGACAATTTGAATATAGGAATAGAGATGTTTTACTGCAATTGTATAAGGCATTGGTGAGGCCACACCTGGAGTATTGTGGGCAGTTTTAGTGTCCTTATCTGAGGAAGGATGTTCTTGCTATGGAGGAGGTGCAGAGAAGGTTTACCAGGCTGATTTCTGGGATGGCGGTGCTATTCTATGAGGAGAGACTTAAGTCGGTTAGGATTCTATTCATTGGACTTTAGAAGAGTGAGAGGGGATCTCATAGACACTTACAAAATTCTAAACAGGATTAGACTGGGTAGATTCAGAAAGAATGTCCCCGATAGTGGGGGAGTCCAGAACTAGGGGTCATAGATTGAGGATAAAGGGGTAAACCTTTTTGGACCGAGGTGAGGAGATATTCCTGTCTGCTAACCAGCTTTTTATCCATCTCAAATTCACTACCACAGAAAGCAGTTGAGGCCAAAATGTTCTGGAATTTCAAGAAGGAATTAGGTAGGGCTAAAGGGATCAAGGGATAGAATCATAGAGTCATAGCCGTTTACAGCGGGGCAGCACGGTGGCGCAGTGGGTTAGCCTTGCTGCTTCACGGCGCCGAGGTCCCAGGTTCGATCCCGGCTCTGGGTCACTGCCCGTGTGGAGTTTGCATGTTCTCCCCGTGTTTGCGTGGGTTTCGCCCCCACAATCCAAAGATGTGCAGGGTAGGTGGATTGGCCATGCTAAATTGCCCCTTAATTGGAAAATATGAATTGGGTACTCTAAATTTATCCCAAATAAAAGCAGGGAAACAGGCCCTTCGACCCAGTTTGTCCATGCCCCCCAGTTTCTATCACTAAGCTAGTCCCGCTTGCCCGTATTTGGTCCATATCCCTCTATACCCACCCAGCCCATGTAACTGTCTAACTGCTTTTTAAAGAGCAAAATTGTACCCATCTCTACCACTGCCTCTGGCAGCCCATTCCAGATGCTCACTACCTTCTGTGTGAAGAAATTTCCCCTTCTTTCTCTTTTGTATCTCTCCCCTCACCTTAAACCTATGCCCTCTAGTTCTAGACTCCTCTGCCTTTGGGAAAAGATGTTGACTATCTACCTTATCTGTGCTCCTCATTATTTTATAGAACTCTATAAGATCACCTCTAAGCCTCTGTGCTGCAGGGAAAAAGTCCCAGCCTATCTGGCCTCTCCATATAACTCAGACCATCAAGTCCTGGTAGCATCCTAGTAAATCTCTTCTGCACTCTTTCTAGTTTAACAATATCCTTCCTATAATAGGGTGACCAGAACTGAACACAGTATTCCATGTGTGGTCTTCCCAATGTCTTGTACAACTTCAACAAGACATCCCAACTCCTGTATTCAATATTCTGCCCAATAAAACCTAGCATGCTGAATGCCTTCTTCACCACCCTGTCCACCTGCGACTTCAAGGAGCTATGAACTTGTATTCCTAGATCTCTTTGTTCTGTAACTCTCCCCAACCCCCTACCATTAACTGAGTAGGTCCTGCACGGATTTGATCTACCAAAATGCGTCGCCATCACCATATGGGGGGGAAAGTGGGATCAGGGTATTGAACTTGATGATCAGCCATGATAATGAATGGCGGGAGGGATGAATGGCCACCTCCTGCTTCTATTTTCTACGTTTCTATGAACTATTATCGACAATGATCATTACGAATTTCTGAACAGAACATTTTAAGTGAGTTCATGTGACTGATGCATCAGTGTTCCAAAACTGACTTTATATACAGTATACCTTTTAACAGAATGAAACGACCAAGGCACTTAACAGTAGCTTTAGAAAGCGATATCTGACACCTAGTCACAAAGAGAATTTAGGCTGGATGATCAAAAGCTTGGCCAAAGAGCTAGGTTTTAAGGACTGCATGAAAACGAGGAAACCAGAGAGGTTTAAGGAGGGAATTCCAGATCCTGGGGCCGAGGCAGCTAAAGGCACCACAACCAAATGGTGCAGCAGTTAAAATTGGGGGTGTTCCAGAGGCCAGAATGAGAGGGGTGCAGATACCTGAGGGTTGCGGGGCTGGGGGAGATTACAGAAATGGGGAGGGGTGAGGCCAAGAAGGGACTTGAAAACCAAGGTGAGAATTTTAACATTGAGGTGTTGGGCAACCGGGAGTCAATGTAGGTCAAGGAGCAGAGGGTTGATGGGTGACTTAGACTCGTGTCAGTTAGGACATGGACCACAGAGCTCTTGATAGCCTCAAACCTATGGAGAGTTGAATATGGGAGGCTAGCCGGGGGGTGCATCGGAATAGTCGGGGATAGGTTGCAGTTGGTGGCTAGGAGACGGAATTTATAGTATGTATTAAAGATAATGGCCAGGATTCTCCAACACCGCGCCGGGTGATTCTCGGGTGCCCGCGGGATCACCGCCGTTCCAGTTGGGGGCCGTTGAAAGCCCCACCCCCACCCCACCGGCGCCTTGATGGGCCGAGTGCCCGCCGAGTTCGGCCGAGTCCCGCCAGCGCGGGTTACGCATGGTCTCACCCGGCAGGACCTCGGAGTTCTGGCTGCGGGGGCTGTCCTGGTTGGGGGGGGGGGGGGGGGGGATCCGACTCCCGGGGGGGGGGGGGGCTCCACAGTGGCCTGGCCTGCAATCGGGGCCTACTGATCAGCGGGCTGGCAAGTTCCGTGAGGGGGGGGCTATAATCCACAACGCCGGGCCCTTGTAGGGTTCCGCCATATTGCCCGGGGGCCGGCGAGAAGACGGGAACCCACACGCATGCGCGGACCAGCGCTGGCTTTCGAGCCCGGAGCAGCGGAAACCACTCCGGCTCCATGGTTTGATCTTTCAATATTCAATTCTGCTCATCCGCTGCTGGGTGCTGGGCAAGCATTCTGGTCATTTCGAGACTGTGGAGGATTCGAGAGAGACGATGGAAAGGTGGGGCTGGGGGTCGTCACTGGGCATGTGAAAATTGGTGAGTTTCAGATCATGTCGCTAAGGGACAGCACGACGATGAGAAACAGGAGGGCACCAAGGAGAAACCTTTGGGGGACACCAGAGAAAGAGAAGCCAGTGATTCTTTGGCTCCGATTGGGTAGGTGAGAGCAGTCCCAGCTGGGTGACAGTGGAGCGCTGCATTGGAGGAGGATGATGTGGTTTGGATTGGATTGGATTTGTTTATTGTCACCTGCACTGAGGTACAATGAAAAGTATTTTTCTGCGAGCAGCTCAACAGATCATTAAATACATGGGAAGAATAGAAAATACAGAATAGGGCAACACAATGTATACAATGTAACTGCATAAGCACTGGCATCGGATGAAGCATACAGGGTGTAGTGTTAATGAGGTCAGTCCATAAGAGGGTCATTTAGGAGTCTGGTAACAGCGGGGAAGAAACTGGTTTTGAGTCTGTTCGTGCGTGTTCTCAGACTTCTGTACCTCCTGCCCGATGGAAGAAGTTGGAAGAGTGAGTAAGCCGGGTGGGAGGGGTTTTTGATTTTGCTGCCCGCTTTCCCCAAGCAGCACGGTAGCATTGTGGATAGCACAATTGCTTCACAGCTCCAGGGTCCCAGGTTCGATTCCGGCTTGGGTCACTGTCTGTGCGGAGTCTGCACGTTCTCCCCGTGTGTGCGTGGGTTTCCTCCGGGTGCTCCGGTTTCCTCCCACAGTCCAAAGATGTGCAGGTTAGGTGGATTGGCCATGATAAATTGCCCTTAGTGTTGGGTGGGGTTACTGGGTTATGGGGATAGAGTGGAGGTGTTGACCTTGGGTAGGGTGCTCTTTCCAAGAGCCGGTGCAGACTCGATGGGCCGAACGGCCTCCTTCTGCACTGTAAATTCTATGATTCTATGATAATAGGTAGATGGAGTCAATGGATGGGAGGCAGGTTTGTGTGATGGACTGGGTGGTGTTCACGACTCTCTGAAGTTTCTTGCGGTCCTGGGCCGAGCAGTTGCCATACTAGGCTGTGATGCAGCCAGATAGGATGCTTTCTATGGTGCATCTGTAAAAGTTGATAAGGGTTAATGTGGACATGCCAAATTTCCTTAGTTTCCTGAGGAAGTATAGGCGATGTTGTGCTTTCTTGGTGGTAGCGTCGACGAGGGTGGACCAGGACAGATTTTTGGAGATGTGCAGCCCTAGGAATTTGAAACTGCTAACGATCTCCACCTCGGCCCAGTTGATGCTGACAGGGGTGTGTACAGTACTTTGCTTCCTGAAGTCAATTACCAGCTCTTTAGTTTTGCTGGCATTGAGGGGGAGATTGGTGTCACTGCACCACTCCACTAGGTTCTCAATCTCCCTCCTGTATTCTGACTTGTCGTTATTCGAGATCCGGCCCACTATGGTCGTATCGTCAGCAAACTTGTAGATGGAGTTGGAACCAAGTTTTGCCACGCAGTCGTGTGTGTACAGGGAGTAGAGTAGGGGGCTAAGTACGCAGCCCTGCGGGGCGCCGGTGTTGAGGACTATTGTGGAGGAGGTGTTGATGTTCATTCTTACTGATTGTGGTCTGTTGGTCAGAAAATCGAGATCCAGTTGCAGAGTGGGGAGCCAAGTCCTAGGTTTTGGAGCTTTGATATGAGCTTGGCTGGGATTATGGTGTTGAAGGCGGAGCTGTAGTCAATAAATAACAAAGAACAAAGAAATGTACAGCACAGGAACAGGCCCTTCGGCCCTCCAAGCCCGTGCCGACCATACTGCCCGACTAAACTACAATCTTCTACACTTCCTGGGGCCGTATCCTTCTATTCCCATCCTATTCATATATTTGTCAAGATGCCCCTTAAATGTCCCTATCGTCCCTGCTTCCACTACCTCCTCCGGTAGCGAGTTCCAGGCACCCACTACCCTCTGCGTAAAAAAAACTTGCCTCGTACATCTACTCTAAACCTTGCCCCTCTCACCTTAAACCTATGCCCCCTAGTAATAGGAGTCTGATGTAGGATTCCTTGTTGTCGAGATGCTCTAGGGATGAGTGTAGGGCCAGGGAAATGGTGTCTGCTGTGGACCGGTTGCGACGGTATGCGAATTGCAGTGGATTCAAGACGTTCTGAGAGTATGGAGGTGATGTGCTTCATGATCAACCTCTCGAAGCACTTCATTACGACTGAAGTCGTAATGTGGTAAACCATGTCAGAGACAGTAGACAAACTGAGAAGAACGAGGAGTAAAAGTTTACCCTTATCACATTCACACATGATGCCGTTTGTAACTTTGATATTATACGCAATGAATTAAAAGACTAATTTTTGAGTGAGTTAAAAGATTCAATGCAATTGTCTTTATGAACAGGACAGCACGGTGGTGCAGTGGTTAGCACTCACTCCCACAACCCAAAGATTTGCAGGGTAGGTGGATTGCCCCCTCAATTTGAAAGAGTTGGGTCCTCTTTTTAAAAAAGAAATAAATAAAATTTTTAAATAGCCTTTATGAATAAACTGAGTCACTTCTTGTAACCAAATGCGTTGCTCTTGTTGGCACTTATTTGTCGGGACAGGAACTAAACCGAACTCCGTCCATCAATGTTCTGCAAATAGTGTCCCTCCCTCCCCATCAAGACAACTTGAAACATGCAAAATCTGCCTCTTGGGCCAATTTAGTAGATGACTTCAAAGCTTTGTTTATTTAAAACATGCCTCATCAGGACGAGTTATTTTTCTACTGTAACCGAGCCTACTGCAAGTGATTGACCCAGAAGAGGGTATTTTGGGCCATGCACTATACCCACACTTTTCAAATGAAAATTATTCTGCTCAGGAAGAGATAAGGCCGTGTACATATTCCTGGCTGGTAAAGAAGGCGTAGAAAAATGTTGTCGTTCTTCCAGGTGTGTTCCTATAACTGAGGGGGTTTTTTGTAGTAGGGACTGGAAACGTCTCTCTCTCTCTCTCTCTCTCTCTCTCTCTCTCTCTCTCTCTGCAGATGCTGCCAGACCCGCTGAGTTTATCCAGCATTTTCTCTCTATTTCAGATTTCCAGCATCCGCAGTATTTTTCCCTTTTTTCTTTTTTCCCTTGATGGCTTGTCCTTCAGTTCAGATGTCCGGTTGATACAGAAGCTAGCCTGAGGTTTGCTTCCAAGGCTATTGAATTTTTAAAATTGTTCTGAGCTACTGTTTTGGCCAAATGTATCTCTGCACCTTCGGTAGGGCCGCACTCTCACAAGTGCCGGACTTTTTTGAGAGAAGGGACGTAGGTTAACAGTGAGCAGAGGTGGCGGGTTAGTGTTTACTGCAAGGGGAATTGAGTATAAAAGTAGGGAAGTTTTGCTGCAGCTGTACAGGGCCTTGGTGAGAATGGTGTGTACAGTTATGGTCCCTTTATTTGAAAAAAGGATATGATTGCTTTAGAACCAGTTCAGGGAATGGTCTCTTAATTCACGCATGGGATAAAGGGCTTAACTTCTGAAGAAAGATTGATGAGGTTGGGCCTATATCCATTGGGGTTGAAAAGAATGAGAGGTGGTCTTATTGAAAGATATTTTTTAATAATGTTTATTGTCACAAGTAGGCTTACATTAACACTGCAATGAAGTTACTATGAAAAGCCCCTAGTCGCCACATTCCGCCACCTGTTCGGTGACACAGATGGAGAATTCAGAATGTCCAAATTACCTACAGCACGTCTTTCCGGACTTGTGGGAGGAAACCGGAGCACCCGGAGGAAGCCCACGCAGACACTGGGAGAACGTGCAGACTCCGCACGGACAGTGACCCAAGACGGGAATCGAACCTGGGACCCTGGCGCTGTGAAGCAATAATGCTTCACCGTGCCGCCCAGATCCTAAGCTGACTTGACATGGTGGATACCAGGAGGACGTTTCCACTTGTGGTAGAGACTTGAATTAGCGGACAGAGTTTAAGAATAAGAGGCCTCCCTTGTAAGACGGAGATGAGAAATTTTTTATCCCACTCAGAATTGTTAGTTTGTGGGATTCTCTTCTCCAGGAAGCAGTGTATTTTTAAAAAATATATATATTTATTAAAGCTTTTTAACACCATTTTTCTCCCTTACAAACAATAACCCCCCCCCCGTAACAAAATAACAAGAAATCGCACAGAGCAAGATATATACATGGGAAAATGATATGTTTACATAGCTTTGTACACTGGCCCTCACCCGTACGTGCCAGTTTCCCCAACCCTTCATGCTATCTCTTGCTCATCCACCCTCCCAGGCAATCCCATCCCCCCCCCCCTATGTTGCTGCTGCTGCTGACCAACCTTCCTCTAACGCTCCGCGAGATAGTCTAGGAACGGTTGCCACCGCCTGTAGAACCCCTGCGCAGACCCTCTCAAGGCAAACTTAATCCTCTCCAGCTTTATGAACCCAGCCATGTCGTTTATCCAGGCCTCCACGCTGGGGGGCTTCACCTCCTTCCACATCAGCAAGATCCTTCGCCGGGCTACTACGGACGCAAAGGCCAGAATGCCGGCCTCTTTCGCCTCCTGCACTCCCGGCTCGTCCACTACTCCAAATACTGCTAGCCCCCAGCTTGGCTTGACCCGGACTTTCACCACCTGAGATATTGCTCCCGCCACTCCTCTCCAGAACCCCTCCAGTGCCGGGCATGACCAAAACATATGGACATGGTTCGCCGGACTTTCCAGGAAGCAGTGTAGACTGAGCCATTGAATTTATTCAAAGCTGAGTTATACAGAGTTTTGACAAGGGAGTCGAGGGTGACAGATTGCAGCCATTACGCCCTCCCCCTCTCCCAGTTTATACTTTTCATTGACGTCAGCGAAAGTAAATCCAGGTGGGAGATGGGGTGGCTGGCCGATGCACCACCAGATTTCTCCACCGTCAAGAACTAGAAATGACATGGTTGTTCAGTGGTTAGCACTGCTGCCTCACGGCACCAAGGTCCCAGGTTCGATCCCAGCCCGGGTCACTGTCCGTGTAGAGTTTGTCCGTGTGGAGTTTGCACATTCTCCCCGTGTTTGCGTGGGTTTCGCCCCCACAACCCAAAGATGTGCAGGTAGGTGGATTGGCCACGCTAAATTGCCCCTTAATTGGGTACTCTAAATTTATTTATAAAATGATAGAGAAATGACCCCATGCACAGTAGCACAGTGGTTAGCACTGTTGCTTCACAGCGCCAGCGTCTTGGGTTCGAATCCCGACTTGGGTCACTGTCTGTGCGGAATCTGCACGTTCTCCCCGTGTCTGCGTGGGTTTCCTCCAGGTGCTCCGGTTTCCTCCCACAAGTCCCGAAAGACTTGCTGTTAGGTGAATTTGACATTCTGAATTCTCCGTCTGTGTACCCGAACAGGCGCCGGAGTGTGGAAACCAGGGGATTTTCACAGTAACTTCATAGCAGTGTTAATATAAGCCTACTTGTGTCACTAATAAAGATTATTATTATTAAAACTGTATGATTGCAGTAAAATTGAATTAAGCACCAATGTTGACTTGCATCAGTTGCACAGGCGGAAGACATGTTTCCCAATGCAAGAGTTCTTGTAGTGAAAGCTGCCACAAAAATGATCATTTTCTTTGTCGCGTGCGATGCTCGGCTGTTTTCTACTGCATTATGTTAAATCCGCTTGTTTAAGGCTGTTGGCCTCAGTAATAAATATTCTGGCACAGAAATGCTTCTCATTTCCCCTGTAGGCATTGTTGTACAGAGCAAGTTCTCTGTTGACTTATCCTGCCATAATCCTCAAAGCAGATAGAACCCACGCAACCATTTCCTATCGGGGTTCATTGTGATTAAAAGCACAAGCTTGTCGCATCAGTACGTGCCAGTGCACATCTGTTTAAGGGCCGCAGGAATACTTTCTCCAGGAAATGCAGCAAGTTTCCCCCCCCCCCTTTCCCTCTTAACCCCTTTCTCCATAAATCTTACATAATCGTTTGCTGAGAGAAACTTTGGAATATCCTGAAATCCCTGGGAGTGAAAGGTTAATTAAAAACACTGCTCTGAGCTGAATGCAGAGTATGTTGTCAAAGTGCTGTTTTCGGTTACTTAAATCTGGTTTACGTGCTTATTTTTTCTCCTCCAGCCCAATTGTGTTCTTCTGCTGCAGCCCTTGACTCGCGCTGGACGGCTGTTCTCCAGGCGGTGACCACTTTCCAGAACCTCATGAATTGTTACGGTGCAGAAGGAGGGCATTCGGCCTATCATGTCTGCACCGACTTCCCAAATGAGCATTATGATTTAGTACCATTTTCCTGCCTTTTTCCCATTACCCTGCGCATTGTTTCTATTCAAACAATTGTCTAATGCCTTCTTGAATGCCTCGATCGATTCTGCCTCTTCCGGGCAGTGCGTTCCAGACCTAAACCAGACCCAGTCCTGCTGCATGTAAAGCCTTTTTGCTCACATCACATTTGCTTATTTTGCAAATCACTTGAAATACATGCCCTCTCGTTATTGACCCTCTTACGAGTGGGAACGGTTTCTCCTTATCTACTCTATCCAGGTGCCTCATAATGTTGAACCTCCCTACCCAATCTAGCCTCAGAACCGAAATTCCTCACCCCTGGAATTCACCCAAGTGACCAGTTGCAGATACGAACCTGGGCAAAGATGTTTGAAGAATGTTTATCTCAGGAGAACATTCATTACAATTCCTTCTGCCTGACAGTGGCATCCAGCTGCAGGCACTATATCGTAATCCATCATCTCAAAGTGCCTATCCTAGGGGTGATATGGATAAAATAATGTGCTTAAAACAACGCAACTGGTTTCCATCTGTTACCACAAAGTGTTTGCAATGGTACTATTAAACTAAGTGTTTGCAATGGTACTATTTAACTTCATGGCATATTTAATTCTTTGAAGCTGAGTTGCTCTGGAGTGGTTTCCTTATTATCTATCCCACCAATGCTGATCATCAAACAAAAAAATTGCTGAGAAAATGTTACCCATTGGAAGACATGGAACCACAAATATTTCAGTTGGGAAGGTTAGACTTGCTGCATTCTGTCAAGTATGGTCGTATTAAAGTAAAATAATTTGAAAATATCTGCAAAAAGCTGATGTTCATCGCAATTTCTAAAACTTCTATGTCGGATGTGCAGTTTTCTCAATACATCTGCAGTAAGATTCAAACTATATTCATAAACCACTTGATCTTTGGCCCTGTGGTTTTCAGTGTCTCCTGAGCACCTTGTGCAGATTATAGCCTTGGACTGAGACTGCTGTTCATTCATTCTGTAAAGTGAAGCCTCCTACAGGTCAGCTGAAGATATATTCCATATTATGCTGACCTGTTGTTTTAAGAAATACATTGATCCATGGAAACACGCCACGAGACCGTGGTGTATATAAAGGTGACATGAGGGAAATAATATTACACTGAGCTACAATCTGAATGCACTGTTTAGGGCAGCACAGTGGGAGGGTGGCATGTGGCGCAGTGGATAGCACAGGGACTGTGGCGCTGAGGACCCGGGTTCAACCCCCGGCCCTGGCTCACTCTGTGTGGAGTTTGCACATTCTTCCCATGTCTGTATGGGTTTCACCCCCACAACCCAAAGATGTGCAAGTCAGGTGGATTGGCCACTGCTAAATTGCCCCTTAATTGGGAAAAAGAAAATAGGGTAGCACAGTGGTGCAGTGGTTAGCACTTCTGCCTCACGGCACCGAGGACTCGGGTTCAATCCCGGCCCCGGGTCACTGTCCGTATGGAGTTTGCACATTCTCCCCCGTGTCTGTTTGGGTCTTGCCCTCATAACCGAAAAAGATGTGCCGAGTTGGTGAATTGGTCAGGCTAAATTGCCCCTTAATTGGGGGGGGAAAAAAAAGAATTGGGTACTCTAAATTTATATTTTTAAAAATCTGAATGCACTGTTTGAAATTTCATTTTAAACATGATGGATTCTGTTTCCCACTATTCCCGATGGTTGAGATGTTAGCCTACTGTGTGGAATTGTTCTTTTAGCAAATAATTGCCAAAAGTGCCATCTATTTTTGCATGGAGAACGGTTTGGTGCGTTTGTTGCTATCCAGAGTTGAAATTAGGTGAGACGAAAGTCTCCATAGTCCCTGGGGACCATAGGCTGCTTTCCCTTTTTGAGGGAGAGCTGGCGAGGGGCAAGGATAATCTCATGGATAACCCCAGGCGTTTTGGGAATTGAACTCGCACTGTTGGTGTCGCTCCGCATCATGACTCAGCCGTCCATTCAACTGAGCTAACCGGCCCCTGCTGAACCTGTATACTTGCATGTTGGTTGAGGAAAAAGCTGTTGGTTCATAGACCTACAGTGAAATAATCTGTCAACAGAATCATGGTTAGCTCTTGGAGAATGACTTCTTGGGTAAGGAGGAATTGCTGCTGGCTGTGCAACTGGGCCCCGTTGGGACAATTACTCGTTTTTAGGGGGGGGTGGTACGTTCATCATAACTTGCATTCAAATTTTACATGCGCACTGTGGGTGTCGAATGGTTGCTCGTTTCGGTGGTATGTGTGCTCTGCAGTGAACCAGATGAGATTTGTCATGATCGTTCTTTTGTGGTCACCATTACTGAAACCAACTTTTAATTTAAAATTCCAAATTATTAGTTGAATTTAAATTCCACCAGCTGCTGTGGTGGGACTTGAACCCACGTCGCCACCTGACTCGCTAATGTCCTTTAGGGAAGGAGACCTGCCGTCCTCACATGGTCTGGTCGACATGTTACTCCAGATCCACAACAATGTGGTTGCCTCTTAAATGCCCTCTGCAAGAGGCCTGACAGTCCACCTGGTTCAAGGACAATTGGGGATGGGAATGTTGACCTAGTGAGTGACGCCCACATCCAATTAATGAAATTTTGGAAGATTACCCTGAGCCAATGACATTACCATTAGACCACTGTCTCCTCGTATGACATGAGGAAGTGGGCCCCCACTCAGGCACAAATCAAATTTTATGAAGGACATTGAACCAAAGAGGGACGTATTAGGAGGGGGTAAACAGAAACATAGAAAAATAGAAGCAGGAGGAGGCCATTCGGCCCTTCGAGCCTGTTCCGCCATTCAATATAATCATAGCTGATCATCAAGTTTAATACCCTTAAACCTATTCTCCCCCCCCCCCATATCTCTTGATCCCTTTAGCCCCAGGCGCTATATCTAATTCCTTCTTGAAATTACGCAATGTTTTGGCCTCAACTGCTTTCTGTGGTAGCGAATTTCACAGATTCGCCACTTTCTGGGTGAAGAAATTTCTCCTCGCCTCAACCCTAAAAGGTTTACCCGTTATCCTCAAACTCCACCACCACCACCATCGGGGACATTCTTTCTGAATCTACCCTGTCTAATCCTGTTAGAATTTTGTAAGTGTCTATGAGATCCCCCCTCACTCTTTAAAACATTTTTTTTAGTGTATCCAATTATTTTTTTCCAATTAAGGGGCAATTTAGCATGACCCATCCACCTAACCTGCACATCTTTGGGTTGTGGGGATGAAACCCACGCAGACACTGGGAGAATGTGCAAACTCCACACAGACAGTGACCCAGGGCTGGGATTCGAACCCAGGTCCTCAGCGCTGTGGTCCCAGGCTAAACACTGCGCCACGTGCCGCCCCCTCTCGCTCTTCCAAACTCCAATGAATAGAATCCTAACCGACTCAGTCTCTCCTCATATGATCGTCCCACCATCCCAGGATTCAGCCTGGTAAACCTTCGCTGCACTCCCTCCATAGCAAGAACATCCTTCCTCAGATAAGGACACCAAAACTGCACACAGCACTCCAGGTGTGGCCATACCAATGCCCTATACAATTGCAGAAACCTGCTGTCTTTACATTTTAACAAGTGGTGAAGCTGATTCCTGTCATCTTTGAAAATTGTAATGTTCAAGAGCAGTTTCAAATTTAGCTAAGCTTGGAGAGATGAAAACCTTTATAGAATCAAAGAAAGTTTACAGCACACATTGTGTCTGCGCCGGTTGCCAAACAAGCCTCCCAGCCTAATCCAACTCTCCAACATTTGGGCCGTCGCCCTGCAGATTCTGGCACTTGAGGAGCACATCCAGGCACCTTTTAAATGAGTTGAAAGGTATTTAGGTAGTCACAGTTCAGGAGCACAGTTATCTTGTTTAGCTGCGAATCGTTCCTTTCAAGGCCACTGCTCAGGTACTCCATGTAGGAAAGTGGCCTAAATTGGCACTGAGACCAATTTAGGTGAATTACTGTTAAGTAAGTTTAGTTTACAGATAGCCAAACATTTGCGAATTTCAGGTCAATTGGCCAAAACTCCCTCAGCCAGCAGAGATGAATTTGTAATGACCTCAACATGTTCTCTTTCATACGATACTCTGAAGCAGAATGTTTGAATGACAGATGCTCCCCAAGCCTTTACACAGCCTGATAGTTTTGCTTTTGGATGTTCATCTGTTGTAATAATGCATGTTTTTTTTTTGCAGGAGCTGTGCCAGTGCCGTCCTATAGATGGGAACTGCTCGTGTTGCAAGGAATGCATGCTTTGCTTGGGTACTCTGTGGGACGAGTGCTGTGACTGTGTGGGTGAGTTTTCTCTTGCCTCCCAGAGGCATTTCGGAATTTCTTAGATTGATGTTTGAAGTTCTGCTTTTTGAATTGAAATTGTAAAAGAATAAGAAACATACAATGTTGATTTAACAACTTCCGATACCTGGGGATTCAGATCGCTAGGAGCTGGGGAACCTTGCACAGACTTAATCTGACACGGTTGGTAGAACAAATGGAGGAGGACTTCAAGAGGTGGGACATGCAGCCTCTATCGCTGGCGGGCAGGGTGCAAGCAATTAAGATGATGGTCCTCCCGAGGTTCTTATTTGTATTTCAATGTCTCCCTATACTAATCACTAAGACCTTTTTTAATAAAATAGACAGGAGCATCACGAGCTTCGTGTGGGCAGGGAAAGTTCCGAGAGTAAGGAGGGGGTTCCTTCAGCGTAGTAGGGACAGAGGAGGATTGGCACTACCGAACTTGGGCGATTACTATTGGGCCGCCAATGTGGCAATGATACGTAAATGGATGATGGAGGGTGAGGGAGCGGCGTGGGAAAGACTGGAGAGAAAGTCCTGTAAAGGGACGAGTTTAGAGGCGCTGGTGACGGCGCCGCTACCGATCTCACCTAAAAAGTTTACCACGAACCCGGTGGTGGCGGCAACATTGAATATCTGGGGACAGTGGAGGCGACAGAGAGGGGTGCGGGGAGCCCTGGTGGGGTCCCCAATCAGGAACAACCATAGGTTCGCCCCAGGAAGAATGGATGGAGGATTTCAGAGCTGGTTCCAGTTGGGAATTAGGAGGGTGGGAGATTTATTTATAGATGGGACTTTTGCGAGCTTGGGAGCATTGGAGGAAAAGTATAAGTTGCCCCGGGGAAATTTCTTGAGATATATGCAGGTGAGGGCATTTACTAGACAACAGATGAGGGAATTTCCATTGCTCCCGACAAAGGGGATACAGGACAGGGTGCTTTCAGGGGTGTGGGTCGGAGAGGGCAAGGTGTCAGAGATTTACCGAGAGATGAGGGAAGAGGGGGAGGAGTCGGTGGGCGAACTAAAAGGAAAGTGGGAAGAAGAACTAGGGGAGGAGATAGAGGAGGGTATGTGGGCTGATGCCCTAAGCAGGGTAAATTCCTCTTCCTCATGCGCCAGGCTTAGCCTGATTCAATTTAAGGTGCTACATAGAGCACACATAACGGGAGCAAGATTGAGCAGGTTCTTTGGAGTGGAGGACAAATGTGGGAGGTGTGGCGGGAGCCCGGCAAACCACGCACATATGTTTTGGGCATGCCCGGCACTGGAAGGGTATTGGAAGGGAGTGACGGGAGTGATTTCGCGGGTGGTGAGGGCCCGGGTCAAACCAGGCTGGGGGTTAGCTCTATTTGGAGTTGCGGAAGAGTCGGGAGTGCAGGAGGCGAAAGAGGCCGACGTTGTGGCCTTTGCGTCCCTAGTAGCCCGGCGCAGGATCCTACTCATGTGGAAGGAGGCGAAACCCCCCGGACTGGAGGCCTGGGTAAATGATATGGCGGGGTTCATTAAACTGGAGCAGATAAAGTTTGCCCTGAGAGGATCGGCTCAAGGGTTCACCAGGCGGTGGCAGCCATTTCTCGACTACCTAGGGGAACGTTAGAGGGAAGACAGATGACCAGCAGCAGCAACCCAGGGGGGGGAGGGGGGGTTTAGTTTAGGTCAAAGATAAAGGGGTTTTGTTACTTGTGTATTGTTTAAAATTTCTGTATTGTTATTGTTGCGTTTGCTTTGTAAGAGGGAAAAATTGTTGTTTGGGAAAAAATTTTCAATAAAACATTTATAAAAAAAAAAAAAAAAAATGTTGATTTAACAATAATTGCAGCTTGTTTAGATTTATCTTGGCATTCCCTGCATTGAATTTCAAATGTGCTTAATTTCCTTAATAAGTACGTTACTTTGATTTGTCCAAGGTTTGTGGATATTTAGTGACCAACATTCCATTATCCATCTCGAGACGTGATGATTAAAATACAGATGTTTAAATGTGTATGAAACCATTCTTTAATTTCTTTTTTAATAAATTTAGAGTACCCAATTCATTTTTTTCCATTAAGGGGCAATTTAGCATGGCCGATCCACCTACCCTGCACATCTTTGGAATTGTGGAGCAAAACCCACGCAAGCGCGGGAAGAATGTCCACACTCCACACGGACAGTGTCCCAGAGCCGGGATCGAACCTGGAACATTGGCGCGGTGAGGCAGCAGTGCCAAACCATTCTTTAGTTTAGGATGATATTCAGATACACGATTTTCAGGCATTATGGTTTTGCTGTGTATTTAAGAGATGACCAATCACCCCGCTACTTGTGGAAAGGATGCACAAGTTGGGGAAGAGCAAATTTTCTGAACTCTATCCAAATATTGGCTACTTGGATTTCTATATTCCACGGTATTGGATAGGATTAAATGTGTAATCAAGACCAAGGTCGGTAGATTTTTGGGCATCAAGGGAATTAGATGTATGGGGATCGTACAGGGAGATGAGATTAAGTTTAAAAAATCATCTTGCTGAATTGAGGAGTGGGCTTGAAGGCCAAACAGGCCCTAATCCAGCTCCTATTTCATAAGTTCTTTTATTTTTGAATATCTTTCTTGACTTTTCGCTTTTATCCCCTTAATTTGTTCTAAATCTTTACTCTACTCTTCTGATATTTTGACCAATCCAGACGCAAAAGGGCAGAATTTTCCGATCCTTCCCACCGGTGGAATCTGCCGGGCTCGCCAAAAGCGACCCGCCTTCCCTGGTGGTGTGGTGATGTGCATCAATGTAAATGCATGTAGGCTAGCTAGACACGAGATGGAGCACCAGAAACATCTCACACACACACACTCAACCAATAGATCAGGTAGATAGGACACGACCAATGGACATTCACGATAAACACAGAGGTGACACGGCCACAGGGGGGCATTACACCAACCCATATATAAAAGGACACCACACACATGATCTGTCTCTTTCCAGTGGAGACAGTCTGAGTAGAGACACAGGGTTGATTCAATATTACACCCACCACGTGGATTGCAGCAACTGGTTAGTCAGTCTGGGTAGCTATAGTAGGATTCGCAGTAGTGTCGAACCCGAGTAATAGAAGTGTAAATAGTTTAATAAACGTGTTGAAGTTATCTCCACGTCTGAACCTTCCTTTGTCCAAGTGCACCACAAGGAAGCCGCTCATGTTACACCTACAACATAACAAATCAGGTGGGTTCCCCGCCGGAGGGATGGGTGGGCCATACAATGCTGTAGATGTGGGTGGGGCCTGTACACACTGCTGGCAGCCAATGGTCAACCGCTTTCACTGCTGGAAGAGACCGCAGGGGAGGGGCCGGAAGATCCTGGCCATTCCGCAGGAGAGGAGCAGGAAGATCCTGGCCATTCCGCAGGGGAGGGGCCGGAAGATCCTGGCCATTCCGCAGGGGAGAAGCAGGAAGATCCTGGACATTCTGCAGGGGAGGGGCCGGAAGATCCTGGCCATTCCGCAGGGAAGGGGCCGGAAGATCCTGGCCATTCCGCAGGGGAGGAGCAGGAAGATCCTGGCCATTCTGCAGGGGAGGGGCCGGAAGATCCTGGACATTCTGCAGGGGAGGGGCCGGAAGATCCTGGCCATTCCGCAGGGCAGGGGCCGGAAGATCCTGGCCATTCCGCAGGGGGTGGGCCGGAGGATCCTGGCCATTCTGCACGGGAGAAGCAGTAAGATCCTGACCGTTCCGCAGGGGAGGGACCAGAAGATCCTGACCATTCCGCAGGGAAGGGACTGGAAGATTCTGGCCATTCCGCAGGGGAGAGGCCGGAAGATCCTGGCCATTCCGCAGGGGAGGGGCCGGAGGATCCTGGGCATTCTGCAGTGGAGGGGCCAGAAGATCCTGGCCATTCCGCAGGGGGTGGGCCAGAGGATCCTGGCCATTCCGCAGGGGAGGGGCCGGAAGATCCTGACCATTCCGCAGGTGAGGGGTCAGAAGATCCTGGCCATTGTCTTCCCCCTTCTTTTGAGGAATTTTAATCTTTAGCTGATTACCTCAAAACAGCAGTATAGTCGACGTAGTTAAGCTCTGTGAAGCCACAGTTTACTCAGCATTTCCTGTTGGCGTTGATTAGTTCAATAAGTTTGTTTTTGTCTTAATGTGCACTTACACCAGGAACCAGTTGACCAGTTAATCCCTAATTTGATGTGCCTTTTGTGAGCTCTATTTGGCACTTTTTCAGAAGTAGCTGCTTCTCCTAATGGACCTCATCGTGGAAAGAATCTTAAATATTAACCTCATTCTAAAATTAGGTCAGTGGAATATTTATAAAACAACATGACTGTAATCAGAACACAAACCATGTCTGGTGGTCTCTCCTCCAGCATCAATGAGTTCTATAAACATTCTTCATGGTATGAGTCTTGACAAACTATTCAACCATGATATGTATTACAGTTGAACTCCCTCCTGTTTCTGCCTAGTGCCCAGGCTTGCATTTCCCAGTAGATGTCACCACTTAATACTCAGTAGGTAAGCAGTGTGCTCCCTTCTCCTCCCTTGCCCAGCAATCTGAGGCCAATTTATTTTAATTAGTTCCTAAGAGGCGGGCATCAAATGCAAGGTACTCATCCTTACTTGCCCTTGTAAAACGCCGCCTTGAACTGCTACAATCTGTGCAGTGAAGATACTCCCACAATGTTGAGTAGGAAGCTCTAAAATGTTAACCTAGTGGCAATGAAAGAACTATGATACATGACTTGTGCCTTTCAAGTGGTAGGGAGGCTTTGGGGAGTTAGGAGGTGACTTACTCGTCAGAGAGAGTCCTGCCTCTGACCTGATTTTGTCACCACAGCTTTTCTGAGGCTGGTGGTATTCATTTTCTGGTGAATGGCTACTCTAGAGTGCTGACTGCATTGCCTTTGAATGTCAACGTTTGGTTCTCTCTTGTTGGAGATGATAATTGCCTGGCACTTGTGTAGCGCAAATGTCACTTATTAACCCAAGCCTGAATGTTGAGAAGGTCTTACTGCATGTGGGTATGGACTGCTTCAATGTCTTTAGAAGTTGCAAATGGTACTGTACTTTAAGCGATCTCAGAAAACATCCCCACTCCTGATCTTGCAATACGGGGGGGTCATTGATGAAGCAGCTGTGGATGGTTAGGCACTGGACGCTGCCCAGAGGAACTCCTGCTGTGATGTCCTGAGGATAAGATGAATGGCCTTTCACAACCACAATCAGCTTGACCTTTGCATCAAATGTGACTCAAACTACTGGAGACTTTTACCGTGAACACTCTCAACTCTAATCTTACCAGGGCTCTTTGGTACCACATTCGACCAAATGCAGTAAACATCACATTGCTACCTGGTTAATATCAATGGGCTCTACACAAACCAATTGGGATTTTCTGATGTGTATGGCTCAGTTATGTATGTTGAATGATGCACACTTACTAGCTGAGCCTTTGGAGAAATGACAGATGCAATCCCTCTTCCTGCCTTGCTGGTCTTCCTTGCTGAAACCTATCTGTGTTGGCAGGATCAAGTACCAGCCTTAGATCAGACTGAGTGGCAACAGGCTATTAAACCAGTTGCGATATCACAGTCAATCTGTTGTGTACATGGGCATTGGATAGTGGTCAGGAATGCGCTTCCATGTTGGCATAGCAATCATGCATGTTCGTCCTGTAATACATTCATTGCAGCATAATCGTTTTCACAATATCCAGTATATCAGTGAGGTAGCTGAACATTTGCACCACACTGTCCCTGGGATGAACTGGAAAAATCTTAAATGAGGAGGTCTAGTTACCTGTTTGTTTATGGCAAGTTACTAATCTTAGCCGGGCCTTTAAGAGACAATTGAGCTGAAATAATGCAGGTTCTCTCACTCACTCACGGTAACACAGTGGCTATCACAGTGGTTAGCACCGTTGCTTCACAGCGCCAGGGTCCCAGGTTTGATTCCCGCTTGGGTCACTGTCTGTGCGGAGTCTGCACGTTCTCCTCGTGCCTGCGTGGGTTTCCTCCGGGTGCTCCGGTTTCCTCCCATAAATCCTGAAAGACGTGCCGATTAGGTGAATTGGACATTCTGAATTCTCCCTCCGTGTACCCGAACAGGCGCCGGAATGTGGCGACTAGGGGCTTTTCACAGTAACTTCATTGCAGTGTTAATGTAAGCCTACTTGTGACACTAAAGATTATTATTATCAAAGAAGAAAAATCACAATGGGGAATTGCTCACAACTACTGCTATTATCCACACAGTCAGTTCAGAGACCCCTGGTACCACATGCGCACTATGGGATTAGGCTGTCTCTGTTTTGCTTAATCCTCTAGAGAACCAGGCCAATATAATCAGTCTGCCCTCAGCAAATTAAGGAGAATCATAGAATGATGCAGCATTGAAGGGAGCCTTTTGGCCCATGGCACTTTGTGCTAGCTGCTCGGCAGTGTTCTCCAATTAATCCCACTGGCTTCCCTGGGCATTTTCTCCATTTAAGAATGTATCCAATTCTCTTTTGGAAGCTACAATGGAACCTGGTCCAAACACCCTTTCAGGTTGTGCAGTCCAGATCCTAATAATTTGGTTTTTTTTTCCTTCCCCCAAATGTCTCCTGGGTCACATCTGGTTCTTTTGCCAGTTACATTAAATTCCTGCCCACAGGTTGCCAAGCTTTCTGCCGCTTCTGATTCTCTACTCACTCAAAACACTTCCTGATTTTGAACACTTCTATCAAATCTCCTCTTGACCTTGTCCATGCTAAAGAGAGCAATCCCAGCTTCTCCAATCTCTCCAGGCAGACTGAAATCCCTCATTCCTGGCACCACTCCAGTGAATCTCTTCTGCACCTTCTCCAAGGCCTTGACATCCTACAACTCCAGCGGAGGTGGTGGATGTGGTGATACGCATCACTGTAAATACACAAGGGGTTAATGTAAATACACTAGAACTAAATAAACACTAGAGGGAGCACCAGAGACATCATGACACAGACATTCAACTAATAGGCCAGTAAGATGGGACACGACCAATGGGCATTCAAGACACACCCAGAAGGGCAGCATGGTGGTGCAGTGGTAGTACTGCAGCCTCACGGCACCGAGGTCCCAGGTTCGAATCCGGCTCTGGGTCACTGTCCTTGTGGAGTTTGCACAATCTCCCCGTGTTTGCGTGGGTTTCGCCCCCACAACCCAAAAAGATGTGTAGGTTAGGTGGATTGCCATGCTAAATTGCCCCTTAATTGGAAAAAATGAATTGGGTGCTCTAAATCTATTTAAAAAGAGACACACCCAGAGGTGACACTACCACAAGGGGGCTACCCATATAAAAGGACAGGGCACACATGCTCTTTCTCTTTCCATAGGCGACACTCAGAGAGACATGGGCAGATCAGGAAGCATCACACCCACCGCATGGATTCGAGCAGACTGGTTAGTTAGATCGAATAACTATAGTTAGATTAGCAGGAGCGTCGAACCCAAGTAGGAGAATTGTTAACTGTTCAATAAATGTTTTAAACCTATCTCCAAGTCTGAACCTTCCTTTGTCAGAGTAAACCTCAAGCTTATGCTACCTGAAGAAGCATAACACAACAGTGGAGTCAGAGTTATTAGGAACATTTAAGCGACTCTTGGACAGGCACATGGACAGCAGTAAATTGAAGGGGTGTAGGTTAGGTTGATCTTAGATTAGGATAAATGGTCGGCACAACATTGTGGGCTGAAGGGCCTGTACTGGGCTGTATGTTCTATGTTCTATAATTTGGTTCTCCAAATTGGACATGGCGCTTCAGCTGGGCTCGAGCAAATGTTTTCTTCAGTGTAGGTTTAGCCTAACCTCCTTGCTTTTGTACTCTATTAATGAAGCCAAGGATCCCGTATGCATTTAATAACCTTCTCACTGTGTCCTGCACTATTCAAAGATTTGGGAACATACTTCCGCAGATCTCTCTGTTCCTTCCCCCGCTTTCAAATTAAATAATTTAGTTCATATTGTCTTTCCTCAGTATTTATACCAAAGTGAATCACTTCACATTTCTATGTGTTAAATGTCAACTTTCATGTGTCTTCCCTTCGCAGTAATCTATATCTGAAATCTTCCTGTCGTCCTTAATGTTTACTACGTAACCAAGTTTTGTACCATCTGCAAACTTTGAAAACATACACCCTATACCCAAAGCCAGGCCATAAAAAGAACAATGAATCAATGCCAAGCCCTGTCAGCCCTGCTTCATTCTGCAAAAAGAACCATCCTGCACTACGCTCTGGTTTCTGTTCCTTAGCCTGTTTCCTAGGCATGCAGCCACAGCCCTTTAATTCCACAGGTTACAATGTCAAAATTGCAGCCCAGGACGGCAAGAAACTTCAGAGAGTCGTGAACACCGCCCAGTCCATCACACGAACCTGCCTCCCATCCATTGACTCCATCTACACCTTGCGCTGCCTGGGGAAAGCGGGCAGCATAATCAAAGATCCCTCCCACCCGGCTTACTCACTCTTCCAACTTCTTCCATCGGGCAGGAGATACAGAAGTCTGAGAACACGCACGAACAGACTCAAAAACAGCTTCTTCCCCACTGTCACCAGACTCCTAAATGACCCTCTTATGGACTGACCTCATTAACACTACACCCCTGTATGCTTCATCCGATGCCAGTGCTTATGTAGTTACATTGTATATGTTGTGTTGCCCTATTATGTATTTTCTTTTATTTCCTTTTCATGTATTTAATGATCTGTTGAGCTGCTCGCAGAAAAATACTTTTCACTGTACCTCGGTACACGTGACAATAATCCAATCCAATCCAATCCAACTACATTACTGTCATTAACCCCCTCTGATACTTCATCAAATAACTAGATCAATTTAATCAAACACAATTTGCCTTATTTGATCTGTGTTGGCTCTCATTTATTCGTCTATACTTGTCCAAACGTCAATTAATTTTGTCTTGGGATATTGTCTCGATAACCAACGTTGGACTGACCGGCCAGTATTTGCCAGCTTTCTTTGTTTACTTTTTATTAATTCATGGGATGTGGGTGTTGCCTGCTGGGTCAGCATTTATTGTCCATCCCTAATTGCCCTTGAGAAGGTGGCGGTGAGTTGCCTTTTTGACCTGCTGTGATCCCTGTGTAGGTAAACCCACAGTGCTGTTAGGGAGGAAGTCCAGGATATTGACCCAGCGACAGTGAAGGACAGTGATCTATTTCCAAGTTAGGGTAGTGAATGACTTGGAGGGGAACCTCCAGTTGGTGGGGTTCCCAGGTATCTGCTGCTCTTGCCCTTCAAGATGGCAGTGGGCGTGGGTTTGGAAGGTTATGTCGAAGGTGCCTTGGTGACTTCCTGCAGTACATCTTGTAGGTGGTACATACACGTGGCTGCTATTTTGCGTCAGTGATGGAGGAAGTGAATATTTGTTGATGAGGTGCCAATCAAGCGGGCTGCTTTGTCCTGGATGGTGTCGAGCTTCTTGTGTTGTTGGAGCTGCACTCATCCAGGCAGTGGACAGTGTTCCATCACACTCCTGACTTTTGCCTTTAGATGGTGGACAGACTTTGGGGGATTCAGGACTTGAGTTACTCACCACAGAATTCCCAGCCTGTGATCTGCTCTTGTAGCCACAGTATTTATATGGTTAGTCCAGTTCAGTTTCTGGTCATTGGTAACCCCCAGGGTGTTTATGCCTATCCGAACAGGTGGAAAGCATCTGGCGAATGTGTGTGATAATGAGCGGTTTAATTGTTGCATCCCCTGCATTGGGCACTGTGACAGATGTTGGGCAGTAAAGATCAATTCCTGTCCTTCAGGGAGATGGAGACTGTTTGCAGGACTGACTGCTGGTGCTGAGCTGAAATGCATGTCAAACATAGACCCAAAATGTGCAGCGGTGTGTCAGTAAAGCTTCAGAACATAAAGAAGTCCGCACCTATTCTTCCGTATCTTGCCATGAATTCCTGAAGTGCTCCTTGCTGCACACGAGCCACTTGTGGTGTGATTTTGCAATGGTGCATTTTACCCCTTACTAATGTTCATACAAAAACAGCATAGTTTCTGTAAAACAACAGATGTGAAGAAAGGAGTTGAAAGCTGTAATTTAAATTTGGGTTCTGCTGACACTTACAATTTGATTTAAGCCTTCAGGATCATCGGGCCAGTCAGAATTCCATTCCAGTTGTGTCATTATAATGTAGTACAGGCTGCAAGAGCATTTCTGAACCAAAGTTAAACATGTTCGTTTTTTTAAAACTACTTTGCAAATTTAAAAATATTCTGATTGATTCAGTTTCAATTTTTTTGTTGATATTGGAAAACATTAATCTTGAAAATTGTAGATCATCATGAAATCGCCCACTGTGACATCTGTAAATAAGACCGAACCTTTACAATGTAGAAAGAAGCCATTTGGCCCATTGAACTTGCACTGACCCTCTGAGGGGCATTCTACTTAGTCCCATTCTCAGGCATGATGCCCAGAATTGGATGCAGTACTCCAGATAAGGCCTGACTTTCTTGTATGAGTTCAACATGACCTCCTTATTCTTTTTTTTGAAAAATATTTTATTGAGGCATTTGTCTTATAATTTTTAACAAAATAAGCAACCACACACCAAACCAGCAACAAAACCCAGCCATCATGGCCAAATTCCTCTTGGATCCCCATAATTCCCCAATTTCCCCCCCCCCCCCCCACCCTCAACGGGTCCGAAATGTACAGTAACAGATCGTCCGCGTAAAGCAAGACCCTGTGCTCCAATCCAACCCCCCCCCCCCGGCAGTACTATCCCCTGTCAATCCATCGCCAACGGTTCTATAGCCAAGGCAAAAAACAGTGGCGAGAGTGGACATCCCTGCCTCTCCCCCAGTGCAGCCCTGTAGCCTCCTGAATTTAGCCGCAGATGCCTCCCCTTCATGAACCCCTCAAGTTCTGCCTGCGAGACCGATTCTCCAGGCCCTCCACTTTCTCCTGCAGCCGCCTCGGCTGATCCCACAGCAACCCCACCTCCACTGCTCCTCGTGCTCCCCCACCGTCTCCTCCACCTTCTGGATTGCCTGGCTCTGGGCCTCCAGCCTCGTCTCCAGGCGGTCGATCCCCGCCTTTATCGGGTCCACCACACTAGGCAGGTCCTCCAAATTCTCCTTACTCTGCTGGGTGAACTTTGGTTCAGGAAGCTCACCAGCTGCTCCGTCGACCACTGAGAGGGTAGGGCCGATCGCTGACCCTCCGCCATCTTCTCCTGTGTCGCAGGCACCGCTCCAGCTTTCGCCAACTGTTCCCTTTTTCGGCCACTTCTTGTCCACAGATCCATCCACCGTTTGGACACTCTCTCTTACCACCCCTCCGGCACCCTTTTTTTAATCAAAAGGTCCACCCATTAGCCGGGCAATAAGGTCCGTAAATTCCACCACGAGCAGGAGCCACCAAATGTGTGACCACTCACACCATGGCCGCTAACGGACGTCATTACCTCCTTGTTCTTGTACTCCATGTCCCTATTAATAAAACCGAAAATACTGTATGCTTTGTTAACTGTACTCTCAATCTGCCCTGCCATCTTCAATGACTTGCATACATATACACCAAGGTCCCTCTGTTGCTATGCCTCCTTTAAGAGTTTTTTTATTTTATACTGTCTCTCCATACTCTTCCTGCCAAAATTAATCACCTCACTTCTCTGCATTGACTTCATCTGACACTTGTCTGCCCAATCCATGTCCTTTTGAAGTTCAAGACTATCCTCATCACTGTTGATGATATTTCCTATCTTTGTATCATTTGCAAATTTTGAAATTATGCCCTGAACACCACAGTCTATATATCAGGAAGAGCAAGGATCCCAACACTAACCCCTGGGAGGTGATGGAGCAGTGGTATTGATGCTTGACTAGTAATCCAGAGACCCGTAGTAATGCTCTGGGGATGCAGGTTCCATGTTTAAAAACTCAATAAAACATCTGGAAATAAACGTCTAATGATAGCCACGGAACAATTGTCGATTATCAATAAAGTCGTTTAAGGAGGAGAATCTGCCTTCCTTACTTGGTCTGACCTACATGTAACTCCAGGTCCACAACAATGTGGTTGACTCTGAAATGACCTAGCAAGCCACTCAACTAATTGTAATCAATTGCTACAAAGGAAGCAAGAAGGAAGCCGGACGGACTACCTGGCATCGAACTAGGCACCGGGAATGACTGGCAAAACTAACCCACTATTGACCCTGCAAAGTCCTCCTTACTAACATCTGGAGGCTTGTACAAAAGTTGGGAGAGCTGTCTCTGACTAGTCAAGCAACAGCCTGATATAATCATAGTCACAGAATCATCCTTTACAGATAATGTCCCAGACAACACCATCACCATTCCTGGGTATGTCCTATCTCACCGCCAGAACAGACTCAACAGAGGTGGCGACACAGTGGTATACAGTCAGGAGGGAATTGCCCTGGGAGTCCTCAACGTTGACTCTGGACCCCATGAAGTCTCATGGCTTCAGGGTAAACATGGGCAAGGAAATCTTCTGCCGATTACCACGACCCTCCACCCTCGTCAGCTGATGAATCAGTACTCCTTCATGTTGAACACCACTTGGAGGAAGCACTGAGGGTGGCAAAGGCACATAATGTACACCAGGTGGGGGACTTTGATGTCCATGACCAAGAGTGCTCGGTAGTACCACCACAGACCGAGCTGGCCGAGTCCTAAAGGACATAGCTGCTGGACAGGGACTGCAGCAGGTGGTGAGGGAACCATCAAGAGGGAAAAACGTACTTTTTAAAATAAAAATAAAAATTTGAGTACCCAATTAATTTTTTCCAATTAAGGGGCAATTTAGCTTGGCCAACCCACCTAGCCTGCACATCTTTGGATTGTGGGGGCGAAACCCACGCAAACACTGGGAGAATGTACAAACTCCACACGGACAGTGACCCCAGAGCCGGGATTGAACCTGAGACCTCAGCGCCGTGAGGCACAGGGCTAACCCACTGCGCCACCGTGCTGCCCACGGGAAAAACATACTTGACCTCATCGTCACCAACCTGCCTGCCGCAGATGCATCTGTCCATGACCGTATCGGTAGAAGTGACCACCTCACGGTCCTTGTGGAGACAAAGTCCCGTCTTCACATTGAGGATACCCTTAAATGTGTTGTGTGGCACTACCACCGTGCTAAATGGGATATACTTCGAACAGATCCAGCAACGCAAGATTGGGCATCCATGAGGTGCTGTGGACCAACAGCAGCAGCAGTATTGTACTCAACCAAAAAACTGTAACCTCAAGGACTGTCATGTCCCCCACTCTACCATTACCACCAAGCCAGGGATCAACCCCGGTTCAATGAAGAGTGCAGGAGGGCATTCCAGGAGCAACACCAGACATACCTAAAAATGAGGTGTCAACCTGGTGAAGTGCCAACACAGGACTACTTGTGTGCCAAGCAGCAAGTAATGGACAGAGCTAAGTGACCCCACAACCAACAGATCAGATCTAAGTTCTGTAGTCCTGCCACATGCAGCCGTGAATGGTGGTGGACAATTAAACAACTCACTGGAGAAGGAGGCTCCACAAATATCCCCATCCCCAATGATGAAGGAGCCCAGCACATCTGTGCAAATGATACGGCTGAAGCATTCGCAATAAACTTCAGCCAGAAGTGCCGACTGGATGATCCATCAGGGTTTCCTCCGGAGGTCGCCAGCATCACAGACATCAGTCTTCAGACAATACGATTCACTCTACGTGATATCAAGAAATGGCTGAAGGCACTGAATACTGCAAAGGCTATGGGCCCTGACCATATTCCAACAATAGTATTGAAGACTTATGCTCCAGAACTTGCTGCTCCCCTAGCCAAGCTGTTCCAGTGCAGCTACAACACTAGCATCTACCCAGCAAGGTGGAAAATAGTTTCCTCCGGATGTTCCATTTCCTCCCACTGTCCAAAGATGTGCAGGTTCGGTGGATTGGCCATGATCAATGCATGGGGTTACAGGGATAGGGTGGGGGAGTGGGCCTAGGAGAGTTCTCTTTCGGAGGGTCGTTGCAGACTTGATCATAGATTATCATAGAATTTACAGTGCAGAAGGAGGCCATTTGGCCCACCGGGTCTGCACCGGCTCTTGGAAAGAGCACCCTACCCAAAGTCAACACCTCCACCCTATCCCCATTACCCAGTAACCCCACCCAACACTAAGGGCAATTTTGGACACTAAGGGCAATTTATCATGGCCAATCCACCTAACCTGCACATCTTTGGGTTGTGGGGGTGAGACACAGACAGTGTCCTGGAGCCGGGAATGACCTCTGTTCTGTGTGCTCCAGAAGAAGTCTCCCGATGTATTCAGTGCCATCCTGAATGAAGATTCTACATTTTGGCGGTCACCTGTCAGGGACTCCTGTTAGCCTGTGGGGTTGCTTGACCACATCAGGGAGCATTGAGGATATTCCTAAAGCATTTCCTCTCTCCTCCTGGAGTCTCTTGCTACCACTGAGTTCCAAGAAGAGCAGTTGTTTTGAGAGTCAGGTGTCAGGCATAAGAATGATACTCCCTGCCCAGTGGAGCTGGTTTTGAATGATTGACCCATCGATGCTGGACGTGTTGAATTGAGAGAGGTTGCTGCTGTTGGACTGGCTTTCTTGGCACTGGGTGTTTAACAACCAATGTTGAGACATAAGTGAAAAATGGGCACTTGAACAATACGGTGGCAACCAATGAGTATTTGTACAATTATATCCCAGCACAAGTCATTGGCTCGAGAACAAGGAGGAGAATACTGGCTATTGTCGGGAAGTGGGGTTGGGGGATGAGGGAACTTGCACCTAGTTGCTTAGCTTTGGCAACATTTTTATTATTCTGCAGTATTCAGAGATGGGGGGGCAGCACGGTGTCGCAGTGGTTAGCACTACTGCCTCATGGCGCCGAGGTCCCGGGTTCGATCCCAGCCTGGGTCACTGTCCGTGTGGAGTTTGTACATTCTCCTCGTGTCGGCGTGGGTCTCACCCCCACAACCCAAAAAGATGTGCCGGGTAGGTGGATTGGCCACGCTAAATTGCCCCTTAATTGGAAAAAAAAGAATTGGGTGCTCTAAATTTTTTTTTTTTTAAGCATTCAGAGACTGTCGTTTTGATTTATTGTAACCAACCACGACTGCAATTGTGAACATCTAAACTTGCTGAACCTTTGCTTTAGTAGAATAATGGTCAGCCACTGCATAAGTCAGCAACTTTTAAACTCCTTCATCCAAATTCCTTTGGCACTATTTGGCTTCTACTGATTTCTACAAAATTACTTTATAAAGAGCACAGAACTTGTCAAAATCAATTCAAACCTATCAGCAAAATAATGAGAAAAGCTGCTTTAGGAAGGTACGCAGGTCTAGAGTTGAAGATATTTCTACAAGGATACCTTAAAAAATGTCCTTTCCTTTCATTCCGGTTTTCTCTCTCTAGTCACCTGCCACCTCCCCACTCCTTGCGTCCTCTTTTTCTCTCTCAAATGTCTTTCGGAAGACCAAGCACAACACGTCATTGGGTTTTCCACAAATTCACTGTCTCATCCTCGAACAAGAACAGGAGTGTAGGACAATCAACGCCTCTAACCTGCTCCACCATTCAGTTGAACCATGGCTGATCTGTACTACAATTCTGTTTACCCATCTTTGCTCCAGATCCCTCTATACACACTTACCTAACCAAAATCTCTCTAGGTCTTGGAAGTTCCAGTTGTCCTAGCAGCCACAAACCTTTGAGCAAGATGTTTCAAGGTTTGTTAACTACCCTCTGTGGAGAAATTGGTCTTGGTTTCACTCTCGAATGGCCTAGGTTTATTTTTAAGACAATGACACCTTGTTCTTGATTCTTCCACCAGCGGAAATCATGTCTCCATATCTATACTATTAAATGTTTTCCACACCTCAAAGTTAAAAGACTTGTTTCGATATAATGTTTCCCTTCTGAATCTATGCTGGCTACCGATCGTTAGGTTGTTGTTACACTGATTTCTAGTTTACTCCTGATCAATTCCATCATTTTCTACAGAACAGAAGTAAGGCTAATGGATCTGTAGGTCCCTGCTAGTAGTTCACCATTTTGCATTGAAGAGGAGCACCTCCCTGGTCTGATTCTAATAA
This sequence comes from Scyliorhinus torazame, assembly GCF_047496885.1. NCBI lineage: Eukaryota > Metazoa > Chordata > Chondrichthyes > Carcharhiniformes > Scyliorhinidae > Scyliorhinus > Scyliorhinus torazame. The sequence goes on from NC_092717.1 coordinate 223,464,090, forward strand.
ACGGGTATAGCCCCTGTATCCAGTGATAGGCAGCCATTTTGGGGCCATGTCTCATATATCTCTTAATTCCCTGGAGACCTCTGGGATTGATTCTATCTGCCCCTGGTGATTTGTTTGTTTGGAGCTTTTGAAAATTTCTGCTACTTTACTGTTCTGGGTCCTCCCTGCCCCACTGATCATAATTTTAATGTATTTTTCAATTTCTCAATATTTATCCCGGTCCTTTTCACAGGATTCTTAGGAGGTCATTCTTATTTTGTTAATCCATTGAGTCGTATTTGTTAGTCTTGGGCAGCACAGTGGCACAGTGGATAGCACTGCTGCCTCACGGCACCGAGGTCCCAGGTTCAATCCCGGCTCTGGGTCACTGTCCGTGTGGAGTTTGCACATTCTCCCCGTGTTTGCGTGGGTTTCGCCCCCACAACCCAAAGATGTGCAGGTTAGGTGGCGTGGCCACGCTAAATTGCCCCTTAATTGGAAAAAATTAATTGGGTACTCTAAATTTAAGAAAAAATATATATATATTTGTCAGTCTTGAGTTTATTGATTCTCTATATGTTCTTGTTCTGTGTGCAGAGCACAATAGCTTTAAAGTTGTTCAATTCGTCCTTTACTGCAATGTTGTTGAGCAAATTCGTCCGATCTGCTTACCCTTGTTGTTCGTTGAATCTTTAACCATGGTTTTCTCTATCCCCCCACGGGTATGATGACTATAATTTATTTTGCTTTGTCTAGTCATCAGGGTATATCCAGTTAAGCTGAGCACTGCCACTTGTTGCTTCTTGATGTACAGGGTCACAAAATATTTGTCCCATTTCATTTATCTGTCCTGATTGTAAAACGTTGGGAATTCCAAGTGTATATTGTTTGACTTTTTCCGACAAATTAGCGTTCCCATTCTTTCATAAGCTGTCTGCTGACTGTTGTAGAGGAGATTTATATCATTCATGAATTAGAATGATCTAAATGAATTAGAAAGCAGGTGGAAGTCGGTGTGGATGCATCTCGGGTGATGGGATATTGGTGCAGAGTATGTACACAGTGGGCAATGGAGGCTTTCTGCTTTATTGATTTAAAAAATGTTCACATGAAGCTTAGTAGCTGAACAGATTTTAACCTCACTCTTCAGCATTCTCTGCACTTTATAGGCCTGATTCAAATCCAGCCAAGGTGCCAGATTGCCTGGAGGGAGGTGGATTTGGATGCGCGTGAGCGAAAGAGTGAACCTGTGGAGATGGTTTAGGGAATGGAGTGAAGGGCGTGGGCATCAGAGAGAGGATTTTCTGCTTCCTTAGAAATCTATACAGTAAAAGGAATTAGATAGGGGAGTCAATTTGTTCTCTTTATATCTTTTCATGGGATGTTGGTGCCACTGACAGAGCCAGAATTTCATGGCCATCCCATACCCTTGAACTGATCGTTTCAGAGGACAGTTTGGAGTCAATCACATTGTGTGTCTGAAGTCGCATGTAGGCCAGGCCAGGTAAGGGTGGGAGATTTTCTTCCCTAAAGGACATTTGTGAACCGAATGGGTCTTTACGACAATTGATAATAGTTATCAGTAATAGTCACCATTACTGAGAGATTCCAGATTTATAACGTGCCGATAGAACATTAGTCTGGGCCTCAAGATGGGCCTCAGGATTACTAGTCCGGTCACATTACCACACTGCCGCCATTTTCCCAGCTAATGTGAGGGGGCATAACCTTAAAATCTGAGCTAGGCCATTCTCCCAGAAAAAGCACAAGGTGGTCAACTCCGTTAACAATCTGAGGTAAATAGATTATTGTGAGTCCAAGTTACGAAGGGATTTGAAGACATGTCATTGAATGGTGGACAAACTCCGGGAAATGAATAGACTTCTAACAGACAGTGAGGTAGGAAACCATGTGTCAATCTCTTACTTAATACTAGATTTATTTACAGAATACAGCATTACAAATGCCTTCCTCCGCCCAAACCAACCCCCGGTGTCCCAGGCACCTCTCATTATACTCTTCTGAGTGGCAATAAACACATGATCACCCCCTTTTAAAGGGGTACTTCCTGTTTATTTAAAATTCCAACTTTAAACTAAATTTAATAAGTTAAAATGTCATGTCCAGTATTGGTGATGCACGCTAGCCCAATGGCCACGGAAGGCCCCAAGAGTACTGGTGGACATCACCAGGGACATTTCATCAGTTATCCACTTCGGACAGAGAAACAGAACAGCAGAGTATTATTTAAATGATGGTCAGATTGGGAAATGTTGACATACAAAGGGACCTGGGTGTCCCAGTGCACCCGTTACTGAAAGCAAGCATGCAGGTGCAGCGAGCAGTTAGGAAGGTAAATGGTATGCTGGCATTCATTGCAAGAGGATACGGGAGCAAGGATGTTTTACTGCAGCTGTACAGGACCTTGGTGAGACCAGACCCAGAGTATTGTGTGCAGTCTTGGTCTCCTTATCTAAGAAAGGACATACTTGCCATCGAGGAAGTGCAGCGACGGTTCACCAGCCTGATTCCTGGCATGGCAAGACTGTTGTACGAGGCAGCCGCTCGCAGTCTGCGATGAACCTTGACTCGGCCGGCTGCCAGCGGCTGGATGCCTCGCCGCCATGCGGCCTTGGGTGCCGGCCCAGCCCCGCCAAGAGGAGGCTGAGGAAGTGGACGTCAGTGCTGGAGATCCTGGGCCAGGCCCAGGCTTTCCTCAGCCGGCGCCTTCGGGCCTTTTCCTCCGACTCTAGCCCCTCCGGGGGAAGCAGGCCTGTGCCTGTCCCGGGAGGCCGAGACGCTATCCGGGCCTGCGGTCGCTGTGGAGACCAGGTTCCACGCTCCAGGTCCTTCAAGGAGCTGAGGAAAAAGGTCCAGCTATCCATTAGGCCCTGGTCCCTCAAGGTGAACAATTCCTCCAAATTATCTTGGAGAGGGAGGGGTCTTGGGGGGAGGGCGAGAGAGAGCTTGCTGGGAGAGGAGAAGGCTAGGGATGCGGCCTATAATTTGACCCAAACCTGTTCCAGATGAGCGAATGTTAGCCCCCCCGCCCCGCCCCACACTTGTCTCTCTTTTCACTCCCCTTACACTCATTCAAGCCCCCACCCCAAAATCTGACAACGCGGTTATCGGATTGGGTAAGATACCCTAGCGGCCTCTCTGTATCTAAGGGATTCAGCCCCCTTGGAGCAGGAGAGGTCCAGGACGAAGCGGGGCCCTGTGAGCGAGTGCCTTATCAAAGCTGTCCACACCTCTCGAGATGCTCGGGGTGGCCTTGCTGAAAAGAAGCATTAATTATTGTAATAATTTTGGGGATCTCATGTATTTTGGGCGGCGAATATGCCGCGCCCTCCATTAAAGCTGTTTGACTTATCCCTAAAAACAAAGGATTGTTGTACAAGGAGAGGTTGGGTCGACTGAACCTTTATTCACTGGAATTTGGAAGAATGAGAGGGATCTAATTGAAACGTATAAAGATTGACAGCGTGGGACAGGCTAGATGCAGGGATGTTGTTTCCTCTGGCAGGGGGAGGGAGATCTCGAACAAGGGGTCCAAGTCTTGAGATACAGGGTAGACCATTTAGGACTGTGATGAAACTCTGGAATTCTCCACCACAAAAGGCTGTGAAGGCCAAGTCACTGAATATATTTAGGAAGGAAATGAGTGGATTTCCAGGCTGTAAGGGTGCCAAAGGGTACAGGGAAAGTGTGGGAGTTTGGTGTTGGGTTAGACAGTCGGGCATGGTCATGTTGAATGGTGAAGCGGGCTCACAGGGCAGAACGGCTTACGCCGGCTCCTATTTTCTATGTTTCTATGACGCCTGAGCACGATCCTAACCACGGAAGAGAGGCAGGCAGTCGGGCTGTACAACCCACTCAACTGCTAATTCCCTGAGAGACCAAGCAATTCTCTACCCCAGCCTTAAACGTATTCAACAATGCAGCTCCACAACCCTCTGGGGTAGAGAATTCCAAAGATTCACAACCCTCTGAGTGAAGTAATTTCTTCCCATCTTAGTCCTAACTGACCGACTCCTTTATCCTGAAACTATTCCCCGGTGTTTTCCATTGCGTGACCAATGGAAACATCCTCTTAGCCGCCTCCATCCTATTAAGTCCCTTCAGGATCTTGTAGGTTTCTATGAGATTGTCACTCATTCTTCTAAATCCAGAGATTATAAACCCAATTCACTCAGCCACTCATCATGGCTTAGCCCCTTCATCCCAGGCACCTATTTAGTGGACCTTTGCTGTACCACCTCCAATGCAAGTATATCCTTTCTTAAATGTGGAGACCAAAATTGCACACTGTGCTCCAGGTGAGGTCTCACCAAAACCCCGTACAACTGCAACAAGACTTCTTTGTGGAATTTTATGGCCAAAATTCTGATTGTCTTTTTGTTGTAAGACTGGCTGCGTAGGCCCACATACAAGAATGGTTAACTTGTTGATGAATGCTGATACCAGGGAAATCATCCTCCATCGTGAGTTGGTTTGTTGAGGGCAAGCAAAATCTGAGCGGCGGGAATGTGGAACTGAGTTGCAATCCGATCGGCCATGCTCTTATTGAATGGCGGAGCAGGTTCGAGGGGCTGAGTGGCCGACTCCTGCGGATTTGTGTGCTTGTATGATAGAAAAACATTTGTGACATTAATGCCCTTTTACAATCCTAGGAATGTGCAATCCCAGGAACTATAGCGATACGCCACCAACCTCCAAGAGTACAGTAGAAGAACTTCATGAGCCCATCCCCTCGCTGTTCCGTGCCCTAACAGAAGGTGAATCTCACCTGCACTGGAACATTGTCTCGTTCCCTGTCTCTGAAGAGCTCACCTACCATGAAAACCTGGTCTCGTTTCTGGAAAGCTTTGATATGTCTCCGCTCCAAAATGTGTCACTGTCTGAAGACAGTCCGCATGTACAACTCGAGAGTGAGAAAGGTGAACGTTTGATTCTGTTTTCTATTGAGCTAAATTTAAAAATCATAATATTTATGATCTAAGCCGATTAACTGCTGTAGAATTTCAGAAGCACATCGAGGCAGGTAAGTGAAATTTTCTCTCTACTCCACTTGAGTTTTGATACAAATATAGATTTCCAAGTTACATCTGGAGGAAGCAACTCTATAATCAAGCTGGATTTTAAGTGTCTCTCTTCAGTGGGAGAAGTTTGAGGTGCTAGAGTATTCCATAAATGTATTGGAAATTTTTATTTATTTTCTGGTGCTGATTTCAGTCTCTTCATTGACTTGTAGTGGTTAAAGAATAATGTATATTCTTTTTTAAATTATTTTTTAAAATTTAAAGTGCCCAATTCTTTTTCCAATTAAGGGGCAATTTAGCATGGCCAATCCCCCTACCCTGCACATCTTTGGGTTGTGGGGGTGAGACCCACGCAGACACTGGGAAAATGTGCAAACTTCACACAGGCTGGTATCAAACCCGGGTCCTCGGCGCCATGAGGCAGCAGTGCTAACCACTGTGCCGCCCACAACACATGGCCACGCTTAATCTCAAAATGAAATATTGAGAAATGCACATCAGTCACGTTTCTGTATCCTGGAGTGCGGACATTCTCTTCCCTCGGGGATCAACAGCACTTGCCAAACCTTTGTTGCAAATTACTTAGAGCAAATGCTTAGGACGCCAAGCTTTGCTTAAGAATATTTCCGGCCTTGAACTTGAACTAAGTAAAACGTGGGGTGGCACAGTAGTTAGCACTGCTGCCTCGCAGTGCCAGGGACCCAAGTTCAATTTCGACCTTGGGTGACTGTGTGGAGTATGCACACTTTCTGCGTGGGTTCCCTCCGGGTGCTCCAGTTTCTGCCCAAGTCCAAAGATGTGCAGGTTAGGTGAATCGACCATGCTAAATTGCCCCTTGGTGTCCGGGAATGTGTAGGTTAGGTAGGGTTATGGGGATAGGGTGGGAGAATTGCACCTGTGTCAGGTGTTTTTCAGAGGGTCGGTGCATGCTCGATGGGCCTCCTGCACTATCGGGATTCTCTGGATTCTAAGACTAGAATGTCTTAGCATGTGGCATGAGTAAGCTCCTTATTTCTTGTCAAATTAGGACCATCGTAGCCATGCTTTGTAAAGTTATCTAGGGCTGAGTAGGGGAGGGGTCAGGGGCACCAGCAAAGCTTTGCTCTGTCCAGGTTCTGTAAACTATCCATGGTGGCTGACCAGCCATCAACAAATAAATAGGGTGACTTCCGGTTGTAGCTATGCCTAGGTAGGTCGCCCGTTCAGCAGCTCCCGCCGAGAACGGACTTTTGGGCTCTCTAGAGGGGCCCCAACGGCAATTGTTCGACGGCTTCCAGTGTGGGAAGGTGACAGAAAGGTCCCCCCGACATTATATGGATTGGACCAGGAGTGGAGCGGTGAAAAAAGTGATCTTGGAGCAGCGAAAAGTGAGAGGGAGAAAAAACAAGATGGCGGCGGGTGGAGACCAAGCAGCATGGGCGCAGTGGTCGCAGGAGCAGCAGGGGTTTCTTAGACGCTGCTTTGAGGAGCTGAAGACTGAAATGCTGGCGCCAATGAAGACGGCGATCGAGAAGCTAGTGGAGACCCAGAAGGCCCAAGGGGCGGCGATCCGGGAGGTGCGGCAAAAAGCCTCAGAACGAGGACGAGATCTTGGGCCTGGCGGTGAAGGTGGAGGCACACGAGGCGCTGCACAAGAGGTGGGCAGAAAGATTGGAGGACCTGGAGAATAGGTCGAGGAGGAAGAATCTTTGGATTCTGGCTCTCCCCGAAGGAGTGGAGGGGCCCGATGCTGGTGCAGATGTGAGCACGATGCTCAATTCGCTGATGGGCGCGGGAGCCTTCCCGAGGCCTCTGGAGCTAGATGGGGCTCACCGGTTCCTAGCAAGGAGACCCAAGGCCAACGAGCCGCCAAGGGCTGTAGTGGTGAAGTTTCACCGCTTTATGGACAGAGTGTGTGTCCTGAGATGGCCCAAGAAAGAGCGGCGCAGCAGGTGGGAGAACACGGAGATCCGAATCTCTGAATCTATCAGGACTGGAGTGCAGAGGTGGCTAAGAAGAGAGCTGGCTTTAATCAGGCTAAGGCGGTGCTCCATCGAAAGGGGGTGAAGTTCGGTATGCTGCAGCCAGCGCGATTGTGGGTCACATTCCAGGATCGGCACCACTATATTTCGAAACGCCTGATGAGGCTTGGAGTTTTATACGGACTGAAAAGTTGGACTCAAATTGAGGGTTTGTTGTGGGGGGATGTTTACGGTGTATATAGTGTTTATTACGTTTAGGGAATGTTCCTCTGGTTTGGGTGCTGGATGGGGATGGGTGAAGGGATTGGATGGGGAGACGGTGGGAGAGTGCGGGTGTCGGTGTTGGAGGGGCAGACCCCCACGAAGGAAGAGGGGGAGGGGGAGTGGAAGCCCGGGGATGGGGGAATTGGGGTAAGGCCGCAAAAGGAGCTGCGGCAGAGGGTGCGGGGCCGGCTCAGGAAAGCACGGGCTTTTTCCCGCGCTAGGGAAGGACGGGGGTGGGGGCCGGGGGGGGTATGGGCGGAGCTGGAGAGGAGCGCACACTGACTGCCAGGGAGGGGGACGGGGGATTCTCACATTGAAGGGGGTCGATGGAATGGCGGGAGAGGCCGGGGTCAGCAGGAGTCAGCTGACTTACGGGAGTGTTATGGGGGGAGCAAAAGAGCTAGATATGGATCTAGCGGGGGGAGGGGGAGGGAGAAGGGGGGTATAGGGTTGCTACTGCATTGGCCAAAGGGGAGCTGGAAGTAGGCGAGGTGGTCTGGGTGGGGGTCCGCCGTCTGGGGGACTGGAGGGTGCGGGAGTCGCGGGCACGTGGCTGGCCTAAAAAAGGAGATGGGTAGTCAGCTGGGGGGGGGGGTGGGTTCAGGGTTGGATGCGAAGAACAGAGGGGTTGCAATACTGGTGGGGAAGCGGGTGTCGTTTGAGGCAATAAATATTGTAGTAGATAATGGAGGTCGATATGTGATGGCGAGCGATAGGTTGCAGGGGGTGTGGGTGGTACCGGTAAACATATATGCCCCGAACTGGGATGATGCCGGGTTATGAAATTTCGGGCGCTAATCCCGAAAGTGGAGGGAACGGAGTATTCGGCCATAGCTATCTCAGACCACGCCCCACACTGGGTGGAGCTGGAGTTAGGAGAGGGACCAGCGCCCCTGCGGCGTCTAGATGTGGGATTATTGGCGGATGAGGAGGTGTACGGGCGGGTGCGGGGGTGCATTGAAAGATATTTGGAGGCCAGTGACAACAGGGAGGTGCAGGTGGGGGTAGTCTGGGAGGCGCTGAAGGCAGTGGTCAGGGGAGAGTTAATCTCCATCAGGGCCCACAGGGAGAAGAGAGAGAGCAGGGAGAGGGAGAGGTTGGTGGGGGAGATCTTAAGGGTGGACAGGAGATATGTAGAGGCCCCCGAGGAGGGACTACTCAGGGAGTGGCGGAACCTCCAGACGGAGTTCGACCTGTCGACCACAGGGAAAGCAGAGGCACAGTGGAGGAAAGTGCAGGGTATGAGTATGGGGAGAATGCGAGTCGGATGCTGACACACCAGCTTCGTAAGAGGGAGGCAGCGAGGGAGATAGGTGGAGTTAAAGATAGCGGGGGAATACGGTGCGGAGTGCGGTGAGAATAAATGTGGTATTTAGGGACTTCTATGGGGATCTGTACAGATCTGAGCCCCCAGCGGGGGAAGAGGGGATGCAAAGATTTTTGGATCAGCTGAGGTTCCCGAGGGTGGAGGAGCAGGAGGTGGCTGGTTTAGGGGCGCCAATTGGGGTGGAGGAGCTGGTTAAGGGATTGAGGAGCATGCAGGTGGGGAAGGCCCCGGGCCAGATGGGTTCCCTGTCGAGTTTTACAGGAAATACGTGGACCTGCTTGGCCCTTTGCGAGTGAGGACTTTCAATAAGGCAAGGGAGTGGGGGACCTTGCCCCCGACAATGTCCGGGGTGCTGATCTCTCTGATCCTGAAGCGGGACAAGAACCCACTGCAGTGTGGGTCGTATAGACCGATCTCGCTCCTCCATGTGGATGCTAAGCTGCTGGCAAAGTGCTGGCTCCGAGAATTGAGGACTGTGTCCCGGGGGTGATTCATGAGGACCAGATGGGATTTGTAAGGGGCAGGCAGCTAAACACTAATGTGCGGAGGCTCCTCAATGTGATTATGATGCCCTCGGTGGAGGGAGAAGCGGAGGTAGTGGCAGCTATGGACGCGGAGAAGGCCTTCGACCGAGTGGAGTGGGAGTATCTTTGGGAAGTGTTGCGGAAGTTTGGGTTCGGGGAGGGTTCATCGGCTGTGTTAGATTGCGAGATAGAGCCCGGGTGGCGAGTGTGGCTACGAATCAGCGGAGGTCGGAGCACTTTCGGCTGTACCGAGGGACGAGGCAGGGGTGCCCCCTGTCCCCCTTGCTGTTTGCATTGGCAATTGAGCCTCTGGCCATGGCACTAAGGGAGTCCAGGAAATGGAGGGGACTGGTCCGAGGGGGAGAGGAACATCGGGTGTCGCTGTATGCGGACGACCTGTTGCTGTATGTGGCAGATCCAATGGAGGGGATGGCGGAGGTTGTGCGGATCTTAAGGGAGTTTGGGGACTTCTCGGGGTATAAGCTTAATGTAGGGAAAAGTGAGCTCTCTGTGGTGCATCCAGGGGACCAGGGAAGGGGGATAGATGACCTGCCGTTGAAGAGGGTGGAAAGGAGCTTTCAGTACTTAGGGATCCTGGTGGCTGGGAGTTGGGGGACCCTGCACAAACTCAATTTGACGCGGTTGGTAGAGCAGATGGAGGAGGATTTCAGAAGGTGGGATGTGCTGCCGCTCTCGCTAGCGGGCAGGGTACAGTCGGTTAAAATGATGGTTCTCCCGAGGTTTCTTTTTGTGTTCCAGTGCCTTCCGATTATGATTCCCAAGGCCTTTTTTAAACCGGTAGGTAGGAGTATCATGGGTTTCGAGTGGGCAAATAAGACCCCGAGGGTAAAGAGGGTGTTTCTGGAGCGTAGTAGGGACAGGGAGGGCTGGCTCTGCCGAATTTGTGCGACTATTATTGGGCAGCCAACGTGGCGATGATCCGTAAGTGGGTAATGGAGGGAGAGGGGGCGGCGTGGAAGATGTTAGAGATGGCGTCCTGTGTGGGCACGAGCCTGAGGGCGCTAGCGACGGCACCGCTGCCACTCTCGCCGACAAGGTACACCACGAGTCCGGTGGTGGCGGCGACGTTGAAGATCTGGGGGCAGTGGAGACGACACAAGGGCGAGGTGGGAGCCTCGGTTTGGTTCCCGATTCGGGAAAACCATCGGTTCGTCCCGGGAAGGATGGATGGGGGATTTCGGAGCTGGCATCGGGCAGGGATCAGAAGAATGAGGGACCTGTTTATAAATGGGACGTTTGCGAGCCTGGGGGCGCTGGAGGAGAAGTTTGGGTTACCCCCGGGAAATGCTTTCAGGTATATGCAAGTGAGGGCGTTTGTGAGGCGGCAGGTGAGGGAATTCCCGCTGCTCCCGGTACAGGGGACTCCGGACAGGGTGATTTCGGGCGTATGGGTTGGAGAAGGCAGGGTTTCGCCGATCTACCAGGAGCTGAAAGAAGAGGAGGAGGCCTCGGTAGAGGAGTTAAAGGGCAAGTGGGAGGAGGAGCTTGGGGAGGAGATAGATGAGGGTCTGTGGGCCGATGCCCTGAGTAGGGTTAATTCTTCCTCCTCTTGCGCCAGGCTCCGCCTAATACAATTCAAGGTTATTCACTGAGCGCATATGACCGTGGCGAGGTTGAGTAGGTTCTTTGGGGTGGAGGATAGATGTGGGAGGTGCTCTGGAAGCCCGGCGAATCATGTCCATATGTTCTGGTCGTGCCCGGCGCTGTATGGGTTTTGGAGGGTTTTCGCGAGGACTATGTCCAAGGTGGTGAAAGTCCAGGTCAAGCCGAGTTGGGGGTTGGCACTATTTGGGGTAACGGACGAGCCGGGAGTGCAGGAGGCGAAAGAGGCCGGTATCCTGGCCTTTGCGTCCCTGGTAGCTCTGTGGAGGATCTTGCTATTATGGAAGGACGCAAAGCCCCCTAGTGTGGAAGCCTAGATAAACGACATGGCAGGGTTCATTAAGCTGGAGAGGATAAAGTTTGCCTTGAGAGGGTCTGCGCAGGGGTTCTACAGGCGGTGGCAACCGTTCCTAGACTATCTCGCAGAGCGTTAGGAGGAGGTCAGCAGCAGCAGCAACCCAAGGGTGGGGGGGGGGAATTCGGGTGGGTGAGGGGGCTTCCCTACGGGTATCTTTGAATGTCATATGGGGGGGTTACTGTATACGGGGAAACCCAATGTAAAAGTTTTGTATAATTTTTGACTTGTGTTTGCGATTCTTTTTGTTATTGGGGGGGGTTGTTAAAAATTTTGTTGGAAAATTTGAATAAACACATTAAAAAAAAAAATAATAATAAATAAATAAATAAATAGGGCAGTGGGATTTTGGGGTTTAAACAAAGGGACATTTAAAACAAAAGTAAGGAAGTGATGATAACACTGTGCAAGATCCCAGGTTAATTACTAATATAAACTTTAGCTCATCCAAAATTTCCATCCCACACTCTCTTTCTTTCACCCCGTGCTCGCTGACCTACTCTGGCTCCCAGTCCACCAATGCCTTGATTAAAGTTCTCATCCTTCTGTTCAAAACGGTTCATTACCTCACCGTTCCTATCCCTGATAATTTCTGCATTTCTCCAACTCTGGCCCCTTGCACATCAGCGGCTGTGCTTTTCCCATCTTGGCTCTGAACTCTGGAATTTCCTTAACCTCCTCAACCCACACCTCACTGCCTTGAAAGCCTACCTCTTTGACTGAGTGTCACGCCCTTTTTAGATCATCATCAATTTTCATCTGATTACTGTCTCATGAGGCTCCTTGTGGTACTGCCTTAAGTTCATGTAGCAGCAAAATGGGGACGTTGAGTGGGACAAGATACCAACGGCTAGGTTTTAATTCTCAATGAGTGGAGGATGGAAGGCGGCCTGGAGGGTATTGAAGGAATTTTCTGGAGGCGATAAAACCATACATGAGTGTTTCGCTGAGATAAAAGTGGACAATACTGCAAACAATTGCGCCGATTTTTAAGCGTGATTTTCAAGCTCCATTCCAGAATGAACAAAACGCCTAATTTTATTTTTGTGTATGAGGGGTGTAGATACGGTAAGAGGGCTAAGTGGCAAACGAATGGATGGAGCTTCATGGTGCGGGATATAAAATGACCGCTTTAGTCTTTCCGTGCTTATTGTTAGGAAATCTGTTCCATTTCTCAATGCCTTGATGTTGCCCAGGCATAATAATTGCACAGAGATCATCATCGAACTCCGTATCAAGTTACCTTTTAAGAATGTTGGCTGGTTTAAAATATGCAAGATCTTTTTTCATTTTTATGTATGATTCTGATTTTTTTTTTGACCTCTAGTTCCCTGGCACAAGTTGCTCTCACTAGTTTGAAACTATGCATAATGCATTTAGAATGAAAAGTTATGGTTGTGACCTCCGTGTGGCTTTGTGTCCATTTTCCTCTTGCACGATTTCAATTTTAGTTTGTTTGCAAGGTTTTCCCAAATTCGATGCATGTTAGAGGCGGCAACAAACCCTTCAGAATGCAAAACCAACTGCGGGATTCTCCGTCAGCGGGATCCTCGCTTCGTCGGCAGTGCGCACACGCCCGCGGGTTTCCCGACGGCGAGGGGTGGTCACAATGAGAAACCCCATTGGCCGGCTGCGGGAAGGGAGAAGCCCGCTGTAGGGGAGGGCATGCCGCGCAGGAAAACGAGGCTAGCGGGACGAAGAATCCGGCTCTGATCTTCTAATAGAAGCCTAAAGATTGCAGTGGAATTCCATTATGTCCTTGTCTGGTTGGACTATAGAGTTAAATAGCTGGACCATTCTTACACCCCATAAATTCCCTCACATATAGTTACAACCATCGTTTCCAAGAACCCTGAGGGAGTGGGCGAAAGTAAACAGTGCTGTGACCACAGCAGATGTTAATTACGAACCAGGGAAACTTGGCTTATGGGCCATACCTTTGTTTTAGTATTCTGAATATGAGAAGAAAATGCACTGATCTCAGCTGCTAAGGTCCAGTAACACTTGTGAGATTTTGAAGATTAAAGTAAAAGATTTATTAACAAGAAGAAAAGAGGAAAGTTGGGGGGGGGAAGGAACCGAGGGTAGGGGGGGGGGGAGTTTTACAAGAGGCAGTGGACGGGAGGAGCTGGAGGCCTGGGGTCGGGGGGGGGGGGGAGCTGTGTAAGATTAAGGGTGACTACGGGTCATCCCTGATTTATTTTTGTCATTTGTTTATGTAAACATGCGGGTTGAGGTTTGGGGGTTGGTGGGTAGATGGGATCGTTGTTGTTATTATGGGGACTGACATATCTTGCTGATTATTGTTTATCATTGATGGATGTAAATGTGGGAGAAAATGTGAAAATGGAGGAGAATTTTTTTTTTTTAATTTGAAAAAAAAACCAAGAAGAAAAGAAAGCTTACATGCACAAAATTACAGGTGCACGGTTAAAAATAGTCTTACAAGGCATTCCCAAAAAAGACTCCCTATTTGGTCAGACCCACAAGTAAACACCTTCCAGGAAACACTCCCTTACAGGTGTTTAACTATAAAAATCCAGTAATATTACCCCCAAGTCAAAGCTGCTTTTGCTTTAATAAATGCACACCATACGATCTCTCAAACTACCTGCCACTATTCCGTGGAAATCCAAGAAACCTTCAGAAGCAAGACTGAGACTTTTCTGGTTTGACCTTCTACCAACTTCACCTTCTCCCTGTCCAGAACTGTTTCCAGGAGATCTTGCTCACACAGCCAGCCACAGGTCAACTCAACATCTCTCCTTACATATTCTTATTCATCTTGGATTTCTTTCTTCTCAGCACACTTTTGAACTTAACTTTTCCAAAATATAAAAATCTTTCACGCCTTTCCAATTGTCCCCACTTTTGGAATTAAATAAAATGTAGTAACCTTCCCTTGTTTACTTATGAATACTTTGCAAACTCTACTCCCCTTTAAAATTTAACAGCTTAAAAAGCAAAGTCCCTTTCTATCTCTTAATGCAAATTTCTGAACTTATTTACTCTAAAGCCACATGGCCATGGCTCCATTACAAATGCATGCGTTTAGCACCTTCATTCCTTTCACACCTCAACTCTAATTGGGGGCGGCATGGTGGCACAGTGGTTAGCACTGCTGCCTCACAGCTCCAGGATCCCACGTTCAATTCTGGCTTTGTGTGGCGTTTGCATGTTCTCCCCCTGTGTTTCCTCCGGGTGCTCCGGTTTCCTCCCACAGTCCAAAGATGTGCAGGTTTTGTGGATTGGCTATGTTAAATTGCCCCTTAAGCGTCCAAAGGTTAGGTGGGGTTACAGGGATAGGTACAGGATTGGGCTTAAATAGGGTGCTCTTTCCAAGGGTTAGTGCAGAATCGATGGGCCGAATGGCCTCCTTCTACACTGTAAATTCTATGATTCTTCCAGATAAATGGTCTTCCCCCATTAAATTTTCCTTAGCTTAATTAAATCATTTCTACACACACACAGCCTTTACACTATAACATAATAGTCCCCAAAATATTTTTAAAATTCTCACAATAGGAAATGAGGTGACAACTTAGCTAGTTCTTGTGTTAGTTCTAACTTCCAAATAGTTTTTCAGTTGACAATTCTGTCAGAAGTTGACAATTCTGTCAGAACATATTGCCCCTGCCACTTAATTGCCACCATAAGCTTAATAAGACCGGAGGAGAATAGAGACAGGAAATTAAAAAGATAAAAGCTTTCAGAGAACTCAGTAGCTACACCAACTGCGGAAAATATCCAACCTTACATAAGCACCGTCTAAATGTGAAATGTTTTCATTCACTCCTACAATTAGCGTGTCTGTAACTTTGGTCAGAGCAAAAGCTGAGAAAATATGATATTGTCCACTTTGGCAGGAATGATAAAAAAGATTATTATCTAAATGGTGAGCGATTGCAGAGCTCTGAAGTGCAGAGGGATCTGGGTGTCCTAGTGCATGAATCACAAAAGGCTAGTATGCAGGTACAGCAAGTAATTAGGAAAGTTAACAGAATGCTTTCATTTAGTATGACGGAATCAATGACAAAAGTGGGGAGGGAGGTTATGCTTCTATTGTACAGGGCATTGGTGAGACCACATCTGGAGTATTATGTACAGTATTGATTTCTTTATTAAAAGAAAGATGTAAATGCATTAGAAGCAGTTCAAAGAATGCCTACTAGATTAATGCCTGTAATGGGCAGGTTGCCTTATGAGGAAAGGTTGAAGATGTAAGGTTTGTATTCACTGGGGTTTAGAAGAGTAAAGGACAACTTGATCAAAACATTTTTTAAGATCGTGAGGGATGTGGAGAGGATATTTCCTCTTGTTGGAGAATCTCAAACTGGCGGTAAGTGTTTGAAAAATAAGAGACCACTCTTTTAAGACAGATGAGGAGAATTTCTCTCTCTTTGGGGGTTGAGAGTCTCTGGAACTCTGCCTCAAAAGGCAGTGGAAGCAGTCTTTTAATATTTTTAAGGTAGAGCTGGATAGATTCTCGTAGGAAGGTGGAATAATGTATTGGTAAAATTAACAGACATTACGAATACGGAATGCTTGCCTTCATTGGACGGGGCATCGAGTATAAAAACTGGCAAGTCATGCTACAGTTGTATAGGACCTTGGTATAGGTTCTGATTCCCGAGCAACTAATATTCTGTCTTTCCCTGGCTGAAGCCTTGGTTCACGGCCTTGGTGTTTTATTGGACCACATATCCCTTCCACCCGCTGCCACCTCTGAAACATCACCTATCTCTGCCTTGCCTTAACTCGTCTGCTGCTGAAACCCCCGTCAATATGGGCAGCACGGTAGCATTGTGGATAGCACAATTGCTTCACAGCTCCAGGGTCCCAGGTTCGATTCTGGCTTGGGTCACTGTCTGTGCGGAGTCTGCACGTTCTCCCCGTGTGCGCGTGGGTTTCCTCCGGGTGCTCCGGTTTCCTCCCACAGTCCAAAGATGTGCAGGTTAGGTGGATTGGCCATGTTAAATTGTCCTTAGTGTCCAAAATTGCCCTTAGTGTTGGGTGTGGTTACTGGGTTAAGGGGTTATGGGGATAGGGTGGAGGTGTGGGCTTCGGTAGGGTGCTCTTTCCAAGAGCCGGTGCAGACTCGATGGGCCGAATGGCCTCCTTCTGCACTGTAAATTCTATGAAATTCTATGAAATATTCATTCTCAACTTGACTATGCAACTCTCCTGTCCTGAGCGACACTTTGCACCCTCTGTTTGACTGTGTTTGTCCAAACCATTGATGCCTGTAATCCTAACTTATACCATTCCTCCTTTACCGATGGTCCATGGGACCACTGAGCTACATTGACCCCCAGTAGGTACATAGAAAATACAGCACAGAACAGGCCTTTCGGCCCACGATGTTGTGCCAAACTTTTGTCCTAGATTAAGAACAAATCAATCTACACCCCAGCATTATACCGTAATCCATATACCTATGCAATAGCCGCTTGAAGGTCCCTAATGTTTCTGACTCAACTACTTCCACAGGCAGTGCATTCCAAGCCCCCACTACTCTCTGGGTAAAGAACCTACCTCTGACATCCCCCCTATATCTTCCACCATTCACCTTAAATTTATGTCCCCTTGTAATGGTTTGTTCTACCCGAGGAAAAAGTCTCTGACTGTCTATCTATTCTCTTGATCATCTTATAAACCTCTATCAAGTCACCCCTCATCCTTCTCCGTTCTAATGAGAAAAGGCCTAGCACCCTCAACCTTTCCTCGTAAGACCTACTCTCCATTCCAGGCAACATCCTGGTAAATCTCCTTTGCACCTTTTCCAAAGCTTCCACATCCTTCCTAAAATGAGGCGACCAGAACTGCGCGCACTACTCCAAATGTGGCCTTACCAAGGTTTTGTACAGCTGCAGTTTTAAAATTTCCCCCATCCTCATCTCCAACACGTCCATGGCCTTTGCTTGCTATCTCTGAAACTCCTTCAATTTTACAACTCTGGAAGATCTCTGCTCTCCTCCGATTCCAGCTTCTTTTGCATGGCCGCTAGAATTCCCTCCCTAAATCTCTCCTTTAAGACACTCCTTATAACCCACCTCTATGACCATGTTTTGGGGAATTGCCCCATTACTCAACTTTATGGCTTGGTGTCAAAAGTTTTGTTTAACGCTCATGTGAAACGTCTTGGAATGTTTCTGCTGCTTTACAGGTATTCTGTGAATTGGTGATGTGTTGGAAAATATTTTTCAGACCTTTTTTTTAATTCCAGAACCTCGTTGCACAGTGGTCTACTTTGATGACTGCATGTCTATCCATCAGTGCAAGAACTCGTGCGAGTCTATGGGTGCTTCAAAATACAGATGGTTTCACAACGCCTGCTGCGAGTGTATAGGCCCAGATTGTATCGATTATGGCAACAAAGTGGTCAAATGCATGAACTGCACCTTTTGAAGGCAAGAACCCGAAAGAGGTGAAAGGGACACAACACACGTCACCCGTAGAGCTTAAAGATGGTTACCTTCTTACCAAGCGAGGTTTTATTTTATTTGACTGTTTTTATTGTTAAATCCCTCTGCACTTCATGCTTAAGAATGTAGACAATAATTGGATGTTTGATCAGCAATTCACAACTGCGGATTTTGTTACGGTGTAATTTACTGCTGATGTTTTGTAATTTAAACATTGTACTGACCTATGTAGATATTCAGAATAAGCCAGTTGCAACTTTTCTGTCTTTCATTTGATGTATTGTTCCTTGTGCATTATGCCCGCTATACAAACATATTGTGTGAATAAACTGATCTCCTGTTGTGACTATGTTTCTGTAGTAGGTGGTGCTGTTCATCCGTTGAACCGTTGAATTTTGATGTGCAACAGCTTTTGGGTACAGATTTTTCAGGTGAAGCCTTTGTTTTTAAACTTTCCGATTTAAGTTTTAGCTCCAGTCCGAGATTGAGTGCAGCGTATTCTGTTGGTTTGGGTAGCCCAGCTTGCTGGTAGTCACTGGAAATATTTGTCACTCCGGCTTTCTTCGGGAGTGACAAAGGAATGCTCGGATCAAGAGGGCTCAAGCCTGTTTCCAATTTAATTACATCATGGCAATGATAAAATTTATATTTTATATATTTATAATATGAATTTGCGGATCAAAACATTCTGTCCTCATTCGCAGCTGGGAGTTTTCGGTGCAGCTGAAAGTGCGCTTTGGCTGGAGCACCGCGTTTTCAGTCCTCACTCGCAACGGGTCCCGCCACGGATGGGACTGAGATGAGGAGAAATTTCTTCGGTCAAAGGGCTGTGAATCATTGGAATTCTCTACTCCAGAAGATTGTAAATGCTCCATCGTTGAATACATTTAAGGCTGGGAATAGACAGATTTTTGATGTCTGCGAGAATCAAGGAACATGGGGAGTGGGTGGAAAATAGGAAGTAAACTCTAAGATCAGCCATGATTGTATTGAATGGAGGAGCAGGCTCGGCAAGCTGTATGCCCCTATCTCTTATGCCTGGTATCCCTTAATACCATCACCCAAGAATTTCTTTCCCTTCTCTGCTCGCCAGACAGTGCTTGCACCAGATGATGAGCAAGTGACTATACAGGCCCAAAAGAGAAAGGGGGAATAGAACCACGGAATTCCCACAATGCAGAAAGAGGCTATTCGACCCATCGAGTCTGCACCGACCCTCTGAAAGAGCACCCCACCTAGGCCCGCTCCCCCACCCTATCCCCGTAACCCCATAATCCACCTACTCTGCACGCTAAGGGACAATTTAACATGGCCAATCAACCTAATCTGCACATCTTTGGGGAAGGGAGGAAACTGGAGAACCCACAGGAAACCCACGCAGACACGGGGGGGGGGGGGGGGAGTGCAAACTCCACACAGTCACCCGGGTCCCTGGTGCTGTGAGACAGCAATGCTAACCACTGTGCCAGCATGCCACCCAAGTCCTGTTTGACTACACCACTTCCGGACAGACAAACTTGGAGCAAAATTAAAGGCTGTCTTATAATTTTGGTCGAAGTGGGTTAGCCCTGCAGCCTCACGGCGCTGAGGTCCCAGGTTCGATCCCGGCTCTGGGTCACTGTCCGTGTGGAGTTTGCACATTCTCCCTGTGTTTGTGTGGGGTTCGCCCCACAACCCAAAGATATGCAGGCTAGGTGGATTGGCCACACTAAAATTTCCCCTTAATTGGAAAAATTAATTGGGAATTCTAAATTTAAATTTAAAAAAAAAAAACATAATTTTGGTCGAAGGGGAATGCTCTGGCAAGTTAATAACGATAACTTGGTTAGGCTAAGGTATTTTTTTGTTACCCGTCAAGACCGGATTCCTCCCACCTGCTGCTTTGCCTCCTGGGTGAAGTAAGACAGGCCGAGTTGAAACTCCCGCAGCGGCCTAATGCAATCATTTCTGCTCTGTTTGACTGGCAGTTCTGTTTCGGTTCACGGGGAGAACTGGTCCAACCAGTTCCACCTGCTTCTTGCCACTCTCCCTAAAGCAGTTCTTTCGTTCAGAGCTGAAAACACCCCAGTGGATCCTGATTTGCTCAGCTGGAGGCTGTGCCTGGGATTTGCATTCATCATTCCTGCCTGTGAAGCCAGTTTCCTACAACTGTTGTAATCCTCTGTTTGCAAATTAAAAAAATTTAAAAATCAGTTCTTTGAAACTTAATTTCGTGGATTTGCAATTTTGGAACTGTTTCCACCAGCAGTGCTCAGGTAATGAGTCCGTTTCCTAATGAATATCATTCCTCTAGTTTCCTGTGCCTGCACTGTTGGGCGTGATCTTGACTGTATTGTACAGTTGACTGCATTCTGCATTTACTGGATTAAGTTATTTTCCATCTGCATGCTTTAATAGAACTATTATCACTGACGCAGTTCAAACTTGCCTTAAAATATGCAGCATTAACACATGATATTGGATTCCAAGATTAGATTATAATTCTTGCGTCACCCAACATTAGCA
Organism: Scyliorhinus torazame; assembly: GCF_047496885.1. Taxonomy (NCBI): domain Eukaryota; kingdom Metazoa; phylum Chordata; class Chondrichthyes; order Carcharhiniformes; family Scyliorhinidae; genus Scyliorhinus; species Scyliorhinus torazame. The sequence goes on from NC_092717.1 coordinate 223,484,095, forward strand.
GTGCACTTTTCGGTATGTGTCTCTGAACAGCAGTGCTGAGTGAGAACTTTATTTGGTGTGTGGTTTAAATGGTTAAAGAGTTATAATTTAGGCATGTACATTTGTTTTGCAAATGCTGATATTTGCCTTGTCATAATTACCCCCATGAGGAGATTGAAGTGAGAGCCAGGAGCACAATTTGTCAACATGGTCGACGCCCTCTTTGTCTCGGCCTTTTACACAGTATGAAAGATATCCATGTGTCATCAAGTGATGATCTTCCCAACCCTTGTAACTTTAACCTAGAATGTGACAGTACAGGCATTGAACTAATCTCTCACATTGTTATGTTCACAACTGGGGTTGACCCTTTGAGTTCCAGAGAGCAATTGTCATTTGCCATCCATGGATTAAACATTTAAATCACACACTAAACTAGGTTCTCACTCAGCATGGTTATCCAGAAAGTTATACCGAAGAGTGTGCTGTTAATGTTGGGTGATGCCAAGGATTATAATCAGCTGCAATGATTCCGGCTGTTCATTGTCTGGAATTACTGTAGATTGCAGTGTATAAATAGAGCCAGCATATAAGCACTTTCTTTGGCACCAAAAAGCGTATACTCAGGGCAAACATGTCTGCAGTAATTATTTTTTTAAAAAAAATTTAGGGTACCCAATTAATTTTTTCCAATTAAGGGGCAATTTACTGTGGCCAATCCACCTACCCTGCACATCGTTGGGTTGTGGGGGTGAAACCCACGCAAACACGGGGAGAATGTGCAAACTCCACACGGACAGTGACCCAGAGCCGGGATCGAACCTGGGACCTCGGCGCCGTGAGGCAGCAGGACTAACCCACTGCGCCACCGTGCTGCCCACATCTGCAGTAAATATTTGCGGCTTGAGGAACTTCAGCTTCAGGGCAGCACGGTAGCACAAGTGATTAGCACTGTGGCTTCACAGCGCCAGGGTCCCAGGTTCGATTCCCCGCTGGGTCACTGTCTGTGCGGAGTTTGCACGTTCTCCCCGTGTCCGCGTGGGTTTCCTCCGGGTGCTCCGGTTTCCTCCCACAGTCCAAAGACGTGCAGGTTAGGTGGATTGGCCATGCTAAATTACCCGTAGTGTCCATAAGGGTTGGGAGGGGTTATTGGGTGGAAGTGAGGGATTAATGTGGGTCGGTGCAGACTCGATGGGCCGAATGGCCTCCTTCTGCACTGTATGTTCTATGTAATCTATGTTCTATGTAATCTATGTAAAGCTCCGAGAAATTGAGCTGGAGGCTGAGCTGCTAACTCGGTGACACTTCAAGGAAGGGGGAAAGTTACCTGGACGCTTTGCACCTGGAGGAGGTCACACCACTTAGGTTAGGATCTTCTGATTTGTCCAGGGGTGAAGGAGAAGAGGGTGTGACTGCGAATGAGGCAGGTAAGGGGATCTGGAGTGCAGGAGTGTCAGCCTCTGCAATTGTTCAATAGGTTTGAGGTCCTCTCAGCTTGTTGTGACGAGAGTTGGGGCTGGAGGGTGGATGAGCAAACCGATACCAGCAGCATGGCACAGGAAGCCATTTAAGTTTGGTGGGGGGGGGGGGGGGGGGGGGGGTGAGCAAAAGGAATGTACTGGTAGAGCAGGCATTTTCAAAGTGGGAGTTGCGACTCGCGGGTGGGTGTCTGGAGGGTCGCGGAGCCAGCCATCACGGTGTTCCCGATCGCGGGAATTCACACGCAGCAGCCGGCTTTTAACAATGCCAGCAGCGAGCGGCTTTGAAAATGGCAGCCGCGACCAGATTTTAAAATGTGGGCGAACTCCGCATGCGTGTCCGCTCATCGGTGCACATGCGGTCTGCGAGTGTTGGGACCTGAACCCAGGGTCAAAGTGCAATGGCGGCGGCTGACTGCATGGTGATCACCGATGATTAACAAGGCCATGACCTTGATCTGTTTTGCATCCCTAAACATTACTGTAATGATCTGGAGAAAGTATATATTCCTCGTGGTTAAATCATGGACAGAACTGAGTGTTTGGCAAGGGATATAATGAAAGCCATGGGAAATCATCACATCGTCGCCCTCTTGTGTGCCGAAGTGTGGCTATAAGTTTTTTGCTGACCTTTTAGACTGCATTAAAGCATTGAATCGAAACAGTGACCAGTCAATCTCAATGACGGTGGACTTCATCCATTTGAAGAGTTCCTGTAATGATCAGTCAACAGGGGAGCTACTCCGAGTTTACGAACTGAGGTACAAAATCAACGCTCTCCTGCTGTGAACCTGATTGGAGAGGGATCAGGAGGGCCAAGCAGACTCGCCTCTCACATTAAAGGTAAGAGAAAATGTTGGGTCACGCTAAATTGCCCCTTAATTGGAAAAAAATAATTAGTATTTTAAATTAGAAAACCTGCTCTCAATCCACTTTTAATGACCACTGGCATTCAGGAATATTTGTTTTACAGAGGTGTTCTTTGAGAAAGAGAGATCTCTTCGACACTGCTGTAAAGAAAAAATCTGACTCCTGTCAGACCCATGCAGAAGCTCTAGTTGTATATCCTCAGAAGATGTTTATCAGCTTATTTCAGCTCACCCTTGTTCTTTTTTTCAATAAATTTAGAGTACCCAATTATTTTTGTTCCAATTAAGGGACAATTTAGCGCGGCCAATCCACCTACGCTGCGCATCTTTTTGGGGTTGGGGTGAGAGCCATGCGGACACGGGGAGAATGTGCAAACTCCACATGGACAGTGACCTGGGGCCGGGATAGAACTTGGCGTCACAAGGCAGCAGTGCTAGCCACTGTACTGCCCTCTTCTCAGACTGTTAATCTCTTACTGAACTGCACAGAGCAAAACTGCCTGACTCGTCATCACAGCTTCATCCAGAACTGCACTGACCTGCTTTTCCAAAAAACGCCTGATATCTTAGTCACCCAGGAACGACATCATCACACCAAGCTGAAATCTAATTATCTCCACAGGGATTCCCTTAAAGCAAAATTTAATTAGCCCAAGCTTTTTTTAAAATTTAGAGTACTCAATAACTTTTTTTCCAATTAAGGGGCAATTTAGCATGGCCAATCCTCCTACCCTGTACGTCTTTTAGGGTTGTGGTGGTGAGACTCGTGTAGACACAGGGAGAATGTGCAAACTCCACATAGACATGACCCGCGGCCGGGATCGAACCGGGGTCCTCGGTGCTGCGAGGCAGCAGTGCTAAACATTGCACCTCCTTAGTGACCAGCCCAAGCCTTTTATGATGGTTTAATTGCACCCCTTGTTCCAGAATATACCTGCCTTTCAGATTTGTTTAAAACATCTTTTAAAATTTTATTTTTCCCACGTAAGGGGCAATTTAGCGTGGCCAATCCTCCTACCCTGCACATCTTTTGGGTTGTGTGGATGAGACCCACACAGACATGAATGGCTGGATTCTCCCAAAATGAGGCTAAGTGTTGACATCAGTGTAAAAAGGGCGGAGTTTTACTCCCGAAATTCCGAGAAAACGGTTTCCCGTTTCCCTATCTATTCATTGTTGCTGGCCTCGAACTGGTTCTGGAACAGGCTGACCAACTGCCCCCTTGCATTTAGGAAGCCTTCCTCCTGTCACAAGTAGGCTTACATTAACACTGCAATGGAGTTACTGTGAAAAGCCCCTAGTCATCACCCTCCACCGCCTGTTCGGGTACACTGAGGGAGAATTCAGAATGTCCAATTCACCTAACAAGCACGTCTTTCGGGACTTTGTGGGAGGAAATCGGAGCACTTGGAGGAAACCCTCGCAGACACGGGGAGAACGTGCAGACTCCGCATAGAAGTAACCTGAGCGGGAATCGAACCCGGGTCCCTGGCGCTGTGAATTAACAGTGCAAACCGCTGTGCTACCGTGTCGCCCATTTACTGTCCATCACCAAGGGCTTTAAGAATCAACCACATTTCTGTGGATTTGGAGTCGCATGTAGGCCAGACCAGGTAAGGATGACACATTTCCTTCCTTAAAGAACATTAGATGGGTTTTGATGACAAATGGGTTCACGGTTACCTATTAGACTTTTAATTCCAGACTTTAATTGAATCCAAATTTCACCATTTGCAAGGTGGGATTTGAACCCAGGTCCCCAGAGCATTACCCTGGGTCTCTGGAGTACTAGTCCAATGACAATACCAGTACACCACTGCCTCCCCTCCATTTAAATAATACTGTTCTTTTGTTCTCCCTTCCAAAATGACAACTTCACATTTTCCCCACATTTACTCCATTTGCCAACTTTTTGCCCACATTCTTAACCTCTCAATATCTCTTTGCAAACTGTTTGTGTCCCTCTCACAACTTGCCTTTCCACCTATTTTTGTGTCACCTGTAATATTTGGCTGCAGTACATTCGCTTCCATCCTCCCAAGTCATTCATATATATTTGAAACCTTTGCGGTCCCAGCACTGATCACTGTGGAACTCCTCTTATGACAATTTGCCAACCTGAAAAATAACTCCTTATCCCCATTAAACATATGCCAATATACTACCTCCAAGTTAACATTTTGTGAGGTATCTTGTCGAACGCCTTCTGGAAGTCCAAATACGACACATCTACTGGTTCCCCTCTGACCTCCTTGAAAAACTCCAATGACTTATTCGACATGATTTCCTTTTCATGAAGCCATGCTGACTCTCCTTGATTAGATTATGGTGCTGCTATTGCTTCCTTAATAATTGATTCCAACATTTTTCCAACAATAGATATTGGGCTAATCGGCCTAATAATTACCCGCTGTTTGCCTCCCTTTTTGAATAGGGGTGTCTCATTGGCAGTTTTCCAATCCATTGGTATTTCTCCAGAATCTAAGCATTTTTTTGAAAATTACAACGAATGCATCCACCATCCCTGCAGCCACTTCTTTTAGGATCCCAGGATGCAAGCCATCAGGGACAGGGAACGCATCTGACTTTATCCCCATTTGTTTGTCTAATACTACTTCTCTAGAGGTGGTGACGGTATTTAATTCCTCCCCCGGATTCTTTTTTAAAAAAATAAATTTAAAATGGCCAATTCATTTTTTTTCTGACCCAGGTTTCTCACTCGGAAAACTGAATATTAAATTCCAACATGTTATGATCACTAATTCCTAGGGGATCTGTTACTCTGAGGTAATTGATTAAACCTACCTAATTACCTGATCCAAAAATAGCCTGTTCCCTGGTTGGCTCCATGTCATATGGCTCTGGGAAACAATCCTAATACACTCATTGTCGTGGTTGCCCTTTTGAATTTGATTAACCCAATCAACATGAAGATTAAAGTCACTCATAATTATTGGATTTGGCTTGTCTGCAATCAAATAACCTAGCCATTCACTAAGCTCACGAATCAGACTGGGCTATTGGACCTGGCATCTTCAGAACAGAGGAGCAAGAGAGAGAAAAAGCAAATAGCATTTCAGAATAATTCCTCGTATTTGCTGTAAAGCTTACCTTCCCTTTCAAATACATTCAGGGAACCGTATCTTGTCTTGATTTAAAAAATATATATTCTCAGGTGATTCTAATGATTGGCCATTCAATTGAGGAGGCACTAAGAGTCAACCATGTCACGTGGGGAGTCAGTTAAGGTCAGACGCAGTGGAGTAGTGTTTCTTTTAATAAATTTAGAGTGCTCAATTCATTATTTCCACTTAAGGGGCAATTTAGAGTGACCAATCCACCTACCATGTACATCTTTGGGCTGTGGGGGCGAAACCCACACAAACACGGGGAGAATGTGCAAACTCCACACGGACAGTGACCCAGAGCCGGGATCGAAGCCGGGACCTCGGTGCTGTGAGGCAGCAGTGCTACCCACTGAGCCACCGTTCTGCTCGGAGTAGTGATGTTTGTCACTGGACTAGTAATCCAGAGACCCCCTGGTAATTCTCTGGGACCTGGGTTCAAATCCCACCATGGCAGATGGTGAAATTTTAATTCAATAAAGATTTTTTTTTAATGTTAAATTTTTTTTAAAAATTCTCCCAATTATGGGTCAATTTCGCGTGGCCAATCCACCTGCCCTGCACATCTTTTTTTGGGTTGTGGGGGTGAGACCCACGCAGGCACGGGGAGATTGTGCAAACTCCAGACTGGCGGTGACCCGGGGCCGGGATCGAACCTTAATTCAATTAAGATGGCTTATGAAACCATTGTCAATTGTTGTAAAAAAAACACCTGGTTCACTAATGTCCTTTACGGAAGGAAGTCTGTTGTCTGGCCTACAAAGTGAAGCCAGATCCACAGCAATGTGTGGTTGACTCTTAATTGCCCTCCGGGTTCGGCAATAAATGCTGGCCCAGCCAGTGAGGCCCACATCCCATGAACGAATAAAAATATTTTTGCCTTGGCAAAATGTATAGAGACCCTGGGCTTCCCTAGCTTCCTGGTTGGGTCCAAAAGAATGGAAAGCATTATGTTTGGCATCAGATTGGTTGCTGGAGTGTCTGGAATGATTACATATGGGGCTCCACTCCAGATATTCTGTCAGTTTGCTCCCCCTTCAGCTCTCCTGAGGGGCGGCATGGTGGCACAGTGGTTAGCACTGCTACCTCACGGTGCCGAAAACCCGGGTTTGACCCCTGTCCCTGGTCACTCTGTGGAGTAAACACATTCTCCCCTTGTCTACGCACCCCCACAACCCAAAGATGTGTAGGGTAGGTGGATTGGCCATGCTAAATTGCCCCTTAATTGGAATTTTGAAAAAAAAACTTTCCTGAGGTATCCACAAATGAGAGCCAGGATGTGTCTAACTGGCAGTAGCCTTCACCCTGCATGTCTGGGGTTGAAGCTTTAGCCTGGGGCCATGAGGGGCCCAGTTCCCATGTGTGGCCACAAGGAGGCACAGTGCGGTCTTGCTGATGGAGAGGCAGTGTACTGACTGGGAGAGACTTATATGTTTGGCTCTTTTTCACATTGCTCGTACCCAGCAGTGCAGGTTGGGAATGTGAAGCAAAGTAACACAAAAGGGGAAAGCATTTTAACTCTCTTAATCTTTACCCACAAACACGCGACACATCATGCCAATTGTCATGATATGCAGGCACACACACACACATACACAATGATATATAGACAAGCAGCTAATGGACACAGAGAACAGGACATGACCAATAAGCAGGCAGGACACTCGGGGGTGGGATCTGACTATAAAAGATACAAAGCACTCACACTCCGCCTTTTTCCACTGATGAACATCTAGAGAGTCAGTCAAAGGTGTTGTTACAATCTCACACCTCCACCACGTGGCTAAGAGCTAATCTAGTTCAATCAGACAGAGCAACCACACTTAGGTTAGCAGAGAGTCGAACTCACAGAGAACTGTGCTATTAGTTCAGTAAACCTGATTGAACTAACTTCAAGGTCTGCAGTATCTTTCTGATCTAAATTGCATCCAGTTGCAGCCAGTCTTAAACCAGTGTACCTAACACGACATGATACCAGGAAACGACTAATTTAAGGTGGCTCACCTCAGTCAATTCCGTGACGACCAGCGAATGTATCCTGGCACCATGGAGAAGATTCAGGCTCCTCACCAGCTCAGGACCTCCGGCAATCTCAGTGCCAACTGGCAGATATTCAAGCAAAGGTTTCTGCTGTACATCGAAGCTCCAGACCTCGAGGGTGCGTCTGATGCAAGAAAGATCGCGCTTCTCCTCTCAACAGCGGTTGATCAAGTCATCAAACTCTTCAACTCGTTCAACTTCACCGAAGGCCAGGACAAGACAAAGTTTCAGACCATCCTGGACAAGTTCGATAGTCACTGTGAAGTGGACACCAATGAAATCTTCGAGCACTACTTATTCAAACAACATCTTCAAGATAAAGATGAATCTTTCAATGCCTTCTTAACTAGCCTCTGCCTGCTAGCGCTGTCCTGCAATTTTGATGATATTGCTGACTCCATGATCAGAGACCAAATCGTGTTTGGAGTTCACTCTGATCCTCTGAGAGAGCAGCTCTTAAAAATCAAGCATATGACCCTGTCAGTCACGATTGAAACATGTACAGTGCATGAGCACGCAAACAATCGGTATGCCCAATACAAATCGGATGAAAATGAGAAATTTGCCTCCCACGAGGCAGAGTGTGTACAGGCCATCTCCCGGATGCAGCGCCTCAGCATTGAAGACGGCGGCCATTTTGCGTGCTTTTCCCAAAGCCCCACGCATGCGCAATGCGAACGGGATAACGAAGCGGCCGACACCCACACTGTGCAGGTGCAAACATCTGCCGACCTCACTGCACATGTGCGGCAACGTACACCGCGTCACGACGCCGACGTCATGACGTACCCGAACTGTGGCAATGCCCACTTAAAGGGACACTGCCTTGCAAGAGGCAGGCGCTGTTTAAACTGCGGGAAGCCCTGACACGATGCAGCCTTGTGCAGGTCTGCACCATCAGTCAGAGGCCAGCGCTCCCAATTCCGACGACGGCATGTCCAGAATGTGCAACGACGATTGCAGGATCCAGAGGACGAGTGCCTGGAGTCTGCCTACCGAGTGGGCATCATTACCACACGTGAACATGCCACACCTAACTCATCTCGCATTCAGTCCATCCTCGCTGTGGATTCGGAAGACGAATGGTGTGCAGTGATGCAGGACAACCGCTGCTCCATCCAGTTCAAGCTGGACACAGGTGCTTCTGCCAACCTCCTCTCACAGGCAGACTTCAAACGCATCAAGAAGCCCCCTAAGGTCCTTCCAGCAGCCTACCAGCTCCTGGACTATAACGGTAATGCCATCACGGCACTGGGGTCCTGCCATCTACTCTTCTCTAACCGGAGTATCCTTGCATGGCTAAGGTTTGAAATTGTCAGGTCGGACAGGGCATCCCTACTGGGCGCACATGCCTGCAAAAAGCTAAACCTGGTGCAGCGGGTTTATTCAACGACATCCTCCAACATGGATCTTCAAGCTGGCATTGACGACATCCTCGCTCGGTATCCAGATGTGTTTGATGGGATGGGCACTTTGTCATATCAGTACAGCATCCTACTGCGACCTGATGCCAAGCCAGTGGTCCATTCTCCACGCCGGGTCCCGGCTCCGCTGAAGGAGCGCCTGAAGGAACAGCTCAAGGAGCTGCAGCAGCAGGGCATCATTTCCAGGGTAACCGAACCGACTGACTGGGTCAGCTCGATGGCAGTGGTTTAAAAAAACCCTGGAGGGCGGTTAAAAAACCCTCTGGAGGGCAGCACGGTGGCGCAGAGGGTTAGCCCTGCTGCCTCACGGCGCCGAGGTCCCAGGTTCGACCCCGGCTCTGGGTCACTGTCCGTGTGGAGTTTGCACATTCTCCCCGTGTTTGCGTGGATTTCACCCCCACAACCCAAAGATGTGCAGGTTAGGTGGATTGGCCCCACTAAAATGCCCCTTAATTGGAAAAAAATGAATTGGGAACTCTAAATTTAAAAAAAAAAAAACCTTTGGAGACCTGCGCATCTGCATTGATCCCAAGGATCTCAACCAAAGTATAATATACCCCATCCCGAAGCAGGAGGAACTCACAGTGAGATGTCACATGCACCGTTTTTCACGATGCGTCACATGGATTCTGGCAAATACAGCTGGATGAATCCAGCAGAACACTCTGAACCTTCAACACACCGTTTGGCAGGTACTGCTATAACCGTATGCCATTCGGCATCGGAGGTATTTCATTGCATCATGGAGCAGATGATGGAGGGCATCGAAGGGGTTCGTGTGTACATGGATGACGTCATCATATGGTCCACGACCCCTGAGGAGCATGTTTTCCGTCTCCTGCAGGTATTCCGCCGTGTCTATGCCAATGGCCTGAAGCTGAACAGGGCCAAATGTTGCTTTGGCATGTCGACACTCAAGTTCCTAGGAGACCAGATCTCTCAGCAGGGCGTGTGCCCCGACACAGACAAGGTCAAGGCCATCGCAGCCATGAAGGTCCCGGAAGACAAGAAGGCGTTATTGCGCTTCCTGGACATGGTCAAATTTCTGGGCAAGTTCATCCCAAACATGACCTCACACACCACGGCCCTACAAAACCTAGTGAAGAAGTCCACTGCCTTCGAATGGAAGGCGGCCCATCAGGCAGAGTGGTTGGAGCTGAAAGCCAAGCTCACCACTGCACTCGTATTGGCATTTTCCGACCCAGACAGGGAAACGAAAATCTCAACAGATGCGAGCCAGGATGGCATCGGTGCGGTCCTGCTGCAACGCGATGACACTTCCTCCTGGGCATCGGTTGCCTACGCATCAAGGGCAATGACGCCCACTGAACAAAGGTATGCACAAATCGAGAAGGAATGCCTGGGCTTTCTCACTGGCATTCTCAAGTTTCACGACTATGTCTACGGCCTGCTGACATTCACAGTCGAGATGGATCACAGGCCCCTGGTCCACATTATCCACAAGGACCTGAATGACATGACTCCTCGGTTGCAGCGCATCCTCCTCAAACTCAGAAGGTACGATTTTGACCTGGTCTACACGCCTGGCAAGGAGCTCATCATTGCCGATACACGGTCCCGTCCCATCACCGTGCCTAGTGAACCACTGAACGTCATCCGGCAAATTGAGTCACAGGGGCAGCTGTGTGCTAGCACCCTCCCGGCATCTGATGAGCAGGTCATTCGTATCCGTGAGCAGACAGCCAAAGACCCCCTCTTGCAGTGTGTTATGCAACACCTAGCCAATGGCTGGCAGAAAGGGCAGTGCCCTCAATTTTACAATGTAAAGGAGGACCTGACGGTGGTTGATGGTATCCTCCTCAAACTGGACCGGATTGTAATTCCACACAGTCTCCAGAGCTTGGTGCTCCGTCAAATCCATGAGGGCCATCTGGGTGCGGAAAAGTGCAGACGCAGAGCCAGGCAGTCTGTCTACTGGCCCAGGATCAGCCAGGATATCGCGAACATGGTCCTTAACTGTGCGACCTGTCAGCGCTTCCAGCCAGCGCAGAGTAAGGAGACACTTAGCAGCATGAAATCGAAACCTCTCCGTGGTCCAAGGTTGGCATCGACTTCTTTCATGCAAATGGTCGTGATTACGTGTTAATCATTGATTACTTTTCCAATTACCCTGAAGTCGTGAAGCTCTCAGACCTCACATCTCGGACCGTCATCAAGGCCTGTAAGGAGACGTTCTCCAGGTATGGTATCCCATTCACTGTCATGAGTGACAATGGCCCGTGCTTCAGCAACCATGAATGGTCTCTGTTTGCCCAGTCGTATCAGTTCAAACACGTCACTTCCAGCCCACACTATACGCAGTCAAAGTTGAGAAATGGGATGCACATTGTGAAGCAGCTCATCTGCAAGGCCGCGGATTCTGCGTCTGACATTCACCTCGTGCTGCTTGCGTACAGGGCGACCCCACTGTTCACTGGCATGTCGCCGGCTCAACTCCTGATGAACAGGGACCTGCGAACGACACTTCCAGCCATACACGTGCCCAACCTGGACCACCTCCCGGTGCTGCAGAAGGTGCAGCAACTCCGAGACCGGCAAAAGCAGGGCTATGATGCTCATGCCACCGATTTGCCTGTGTTATCCCCGTCAGATACTGTTCGGGTCAAGATCCCTGATGGAGGCTGGTCAGCTCCAGCTGTCGTTGTTCGACAGGCTGCCCCCTGCTCGTATGTTGTGCGTCTGGCTGATGGTTCTGTTGTGCGATGAAACAGGCGGGCATTGCGCAAAGTTGCCTGCCCGCAACCACATTCTTCTCCTTTTCCTTCTGTTGTTTTGCCACCTCCTGATACATCGACTCACGAGACCACCAGTCAGGCTTGAATCCCGCTCTTCAAGGCTCTGTCGTCCCCACCACCACCTCTCCGGCGGTCGACCAGGATCAGACGCAAGCACAGAGACTGGACTTATGAACATTTGTTCTGTGTTCTCGCATTAGACAGCTGTCTTCACATGTACATATGTTCACATCCACTGCATGTATATATGTTAATATTGGCCATTCTAGTAAATACGCTCACATATGTCATCCAAACATTTAAAAAAAGGGGAGATGTCATGATATGCAGACACACACAATGATATACAGACAAGCAGCTAATGGACACAGAGAACAGGACATGACCAATAAGCAGGCAGGGCACTCAGGGGTGGGATCTGACTATAAAAGACACGAGGCACTCACACTCCGCCTCTTTCCACTGATGAACATCTAGAGAGTTGGTCAAGGGTGTTGTTACAATCTGACACCTCCACCATGTGGCTAAGAGCTAGTCTGGTTCAGTCAGACAGAGTAACCACACTTAAGTTAGCAGAGAGTCGAACTCATAGAAAACTGTGCTAACTGCTATTAGTTCAATAAATCTGATTGAACTAACTTCAAGGTCTGGAGTATCTTTCTGATCTAAACTGCATCCAGTTGCAGCCAGTGTTAGACCAGTGTACCTAACACAACATCAATCACATTGAATTCCAAAAAAGAGTCATTTTGACCTCAAAATGTTAACTCCCGTTTCCCTCTCCACAGATGCTGCCAGTCTGGCTGAGCTGTTGCAGTATCTCCTGTTTTTATATCACATTGACCACCACGTGTCTCTACTTTCCAACAGCCCAATGGGTTTAGATTTGGAATTTGTTTATCTGTAGGCTCAGTGCCAACTAGCCTAGCACTCATGGCCTTGTCATTTTCATAGTTGTGTGAACTTGCTTAGTTGATTTTTCTTTCAAGCAACTTCTGAGTGTCGCTGCTGAGGAGCCCCCTGACCCAAATTGGGCAGAGCTGAGGTCAGCTAACCCTGCATTGTCTGGAAATCAAACCTTTCCCTTCTAGCTTGTGTGGCCTGAACTGACTTCACCAACTGAGCCTTTGCAGGAATTAAACCCGACTTTTGATTTTAAAAAAAGCAATCTGTGGCGGCACGGTGGTGCAGTGGTTAGCACTGCTGCCTCACTGCGCCGCGAACCCAGGTTCGATCCTGGCCCCAGGTCACACTGCCCGTGTGGAGTTTGCACATTCTCCCCATGTTCGTGTGGGTCTCACCCCACAACCCAAAGATGCGCAGGGTAGGTGGATTGGGCATGCTAAATTGCCCCATAATAGGAAAATTAGCGACTCTAAATTTATTTAAAAAAAATCTTATTTGAAATTGACGAGATCTGAAAATGCATTCTGAAGTTTTCAGAGCGCGGTACAGCACAGGAACATGGGGGTAGTGCGAGAAAATGATGTAGTGGTGGATGATCAGCCATGATCTGTTTGAATGGCAGAACAGACTCGATGGGTAAAATGGTCCACTTCTGTGTTCGTAGAAGGATGCCATTCAGCCCATCCTATGTGTGCTGGCTCTCTGAAGGTGTTATCCAATTAATCCCATTCCTCGACTCCTTGGCCCTAATCCCACAGTTTATTTTCTTTAAAAATATAGATTGATTTTTGCTTCCGCCTGCCTTTTCAGGCAGTGGGTTACAGATCACCATGGCAATACATGGTACAACAGTAATCAATTGTTCCAAACTGACTTTCCGTTCCCTTGGGGAAGGACATAAATATTTACTTTTCACTTTGGCCTTTGGCTTCCCCTCTCATTCCAATCTAAGGTATTGCTGCCTCCAAGTGGGTTGGGGCGATTAGACTGTTCATGCGTGCTGGATGTGCACACGTTCCTAATTATGGCAATTTTGATGGAGGCACAGGCAAGATAGACTTATAATGTTGAAAAAGCCAAGCTGTATCTGCTGATCATCCAAGCCTTGGCAACTGGGTTCTATTTGTGTTTATAGTTTTTACTCTCTGGCTTGTCTTGTACATTCTTTGTGGGCCAGAGATTTCGAAAGAGCTGTTTCTAACAGTGTGTTCCCCGAAAATCCTAAATCAGAACATCAAAGATAGAATCATTGGATTTACAGCGCAGGCCATTCGACCCATCATGTGCTTGCGGCAGTGTTAGCCCTTAGCCAGTTCTTTTCTTTATGATCCCATTTCCTTGCTTTTTTCTTATGTGTTCCTTAATTTTTAAATCCATAAGAGACCATTGAAGTGATTCACCCCCCCCCCCCCCCCCCCAGAAATTATTTCTGTTTAAAAGGTGTAGAAAATAGCTTTTATATCATTCTACTGGCAAACATCCATCTCTGCCGGAGTCTTTTAAACAACCCAAATAATCCTACTGCCATTTTTGAATTAAAGGAAAATAAAGATCTCTGTCATTCATGACCTCAAGATGTTCCCAAGTTTACAGCCTTTTGAATATATTGGAAATGTAGTCACAATTGTAATGCACAAAATAGAATGACTAAATCCTGCAGATGATGACATTGACACATATAATAATAATAATTTGTAATAATAATCTTTATTGTCACAAGTGGTCTTATATTAACAATGCAATGAAGTTACTGTTAAAAGCCCCTAGTCGCAAGGGCAGCACGGTGGCGCAGTGGTAGCACTGCAGTGTCACGGCGCCGAGGTCCCAGGTTCGATCCCGGTTCTGGGTCATTGTCTGTGTGGAGATGTGCAGGGTAGGCGGATTTAACATGCTAAACTGCCCCTTAATTGGAAAAAATGAATTGGGTACTCTAAAAAATTTTTTATCGGCCCCTAGTCCCCACACTCCGGCGCCTGTTCGAGTACACAGAGGGAGAATTCAGAATGTCCAATTCCCCTAACAAGCACGTCTTTCTGGACTTGTGGGAGGAAACCGGAGCACTTGGAGGAAACCCACGCAGACACGGGGAGAACGTGCAGACTCTGCACAGACAGTGACCCAAGCAGGGAATCGAACCTGGGAACCTGGCGCTGTGAAGGAACAGTGCTAACCCCTGTTCTACCATGCTGCCCACAATGCATATCCAGGAGATCAACATTTAAGTGCAAAAGAAAATCACGGCCAATTGAGGTTGGCCAAGGGTGAGGATTGGCTGACCTCTTAGGTGCTTTGGGGCCAATTTGTACTTCCTCTTTCTGTTGTAAAGAAAGCATTAGCAGACTGAAAAGGGTCCCAGGCCACCTATCCATCCGTTTACGCTGACTCTCCAGTGATTGCTACCTTGGCCAGACTATAAGAATGGCAAGCTGGATGTGCACTATACAAATTTGCGTGCTCAGATTTACATAGCATCATAATTAGCTTTATGACATAATAGGCTGAGGTGTGTTGCCAACTCCCCACTTATTTTGTAACCAGTGTTTCCTAAAGGCACTTCTGGGGGGAAAACTAGTGTCTGAAGAAATGTTTAACTTTGATTTTTGAGGGGCCAGGTGGACCCATCCTCCTCCTCTGATTGTCAGTCAGCCCCATACAGGACTTGGGCTCCAAGGCGGAGTCAGGTGATTTCCTGCTGCCTACTCACCGCCAAGCTGCCATGTAACACTGGTACGGTGGGTAAAGCTCTCCGGTGGCTGCAGGCGAACAAGGCCTGGGTCTCCTGCCTGCTGGTTTCATCATTGTAGTCAAGGGGGTGCCCCCTTGCCATCTACCCATGGGCACGCTAAGCTTAAAATGAGCCCCTTAGGGCAGCACGGTGGCGCAGTGGTTAGCATTGCTGCCTCACAGCACCGAGGTCCCAGGTTCGATCCCAGCTCTGGGATCCGTGTGGAGTTTGCACATTCTTCCCGTGTTTGCGTGGGTTTCGCCCCCACAACCCAAAGATGTGCAGGGTAGGTGGATTGGTCACACTAAATTGTCCCTTAATTGAAAAAAAAAAATGAATTGGGTCCTCTAACTTTATTTTTTGAAAAATGAGCCCCTTGAATCAATGAGATGGTTAATTAGACAGACCTTCAATGTGTCTGAAGCATCCACTGGGTGCAAAAATGAATTGTACTAATGTGAGGAATCACGTGCCTGGCAGATAACAATGAGCCTTCTGATATCAAACTGCAGAACAAACCTGAAGAACAAAGAGTGCCAATAAATAGTTGTGTAGCAACATTCCCATGATAAAACACACACTATTTACATTATGCAGTATCAGAAGTTTGTTTTAATCTGCGTGTTCACTTGTCAGAACATTTGAAACTGCTGTCCATGAACTGTGTAAATAATTATGGGTTGGTCAATAGCTTGATTGTATATTCTAAGTCTCTTCCTTGTTTACATGATGTCCAGCGATGTTCCAAATAAAAACTGATTTTTACTGAGTCAACCTGAGGTTTTTGGGGGCTTCAATTTTCTTTCAATATTTTTCTCTTGGAGTGTGATACGGAAATTAGATTCTTAAGCGACCCCCGGATTAAATAGTATCATCCTGTCTTAATAGGAATTTGTGGTGAAATATTCAATTTTCGAATAACCCTCTTTAAAATGTTCTTGTCACCGCATTTTAGGAAGGATATGTCCCTGAGATGGTGCAGAGATTTGCAAGAATGATTCCAGAGATGAGGAAAAAAGCAGTATGCTCGATACATACCCCACCCCCATCCAGCTTAACCTTCACTCCCTCTACCGACGCACAGTGGCAGCCGTGTGTACCATCTGCAAGATACACTACTACAGCAACTCACCAAGGCTCGGTCAACACCTTTTCCAGCTGTAAAGTGCAAAAGGTTTGAGGGAACATCACCGTCTTCAAGATCCCCTCCAAGCCACACATCTGCCTGTTGGGATGGATATCAATTGACCCCTAGGCAGATATTTGAAGAATAGCAGGTCTCTTTGCCAATCTTTATCCCTCAAACATCGCACAAACAGATGATCAGATCATTATCACAGTGTTTATGTGAGTTTGCTGGGTGCGTTGTCTCACATTATTTATATGATGTGGAGATGCCGGCGTTGGGCTGGGGTGAGCACAGTACGAAGTCTTACAACACCAGGTTAAAGTCCAACAGGTTTGTTTCGATGTCACTAGCTTTCGGAGCGCTGCTCCTTCCTCAGGTGAATGCAGAGGTCTGTTCCAGAAACACATATATAGACAAATTCAAAGATGCCAAACAATGCTAGGAATGCGAGCATTAGCAGGTGATTAAATCTTTACAGATCCAGAGATGGGGTAACCCCAGGTTAAAGAGGTGTGAATTGTATCAAGCCAGGACAGTTGGTAGGATTTCGCAGGCCAGATGGTGGGGGATGAATGTAATGCGACATGAATCCCAGGTCCCGGTTGAGGCCGCACTCATGTGTGCGGAACTTGGCTATAAGTTTCTGCTCGGCGATTCTGCGTTGTCGCGGGTCCTGAAGGCCGCCTTGGAGAACGCTTACCAGGAGATCAGAGGCTGAATGCCCTTGACTGCTGAAGTGTTCCCCGACTGGAAGGGAACATTCCTGCCTGGTGATTGTTGCGCGATGTCCGTTCATTCGTTGTCGCAGCGTCTGCATGGTCTCGCCAATGTACCACGCTTCGGGACATCCTTTCCTGCAGCGTATGAGGTAGACAACGTTGGCCGAGTCGCACGAGTATGTACCGCGTACCTGGTGGGTGGTGTTCTCACGTGTAATAGTGGTATCCATGTCGATGATCTGGCACGTCTTGCAGAGATTGCCATGACAGGGTTGTGTGGTGTCGTGGTCACTGTTCTGAAGACTGGGTAGTTTGCTGCAAACAATGGTTCGTTTGAGGTTGCGCGGTTGTTTGAAGGCAAGTAGTGGGGGCGTGGGGATGACCTTGGCAAGATGTTCATCGTCATCAATGACGTGTTGAAGGCTGTGAAGAAGGTGACGTAGTTTCTCCGCTCCGGGTAAGTACTGGACGACGAAGGGTATTCTGTCGGTTGTGTCCCATGTTTGTCTTCTGAGGAGGTCGGTGCGGTTTTTCGCTGTGGCGCGTTGGAACTGTCGATCGATGAGTCGAGTGCCATATCCCGTTCGTACGAGGGCATCTTTCAACGTCTGTAGATGTCTGTTACGCTCCTCCTCGTCTGAGCAGATCCTGTGTATACAGAGCGCTTGTCCATAGGGGATGGCTTCTTTAATGTGTTTAGGGTGGAAGCTGGAGAAGTGGAGCATCATGAGGTTATCCGTGGGTTTGCGGTAAAATTATTTATATGGTAACAGTGATTACTCAAGTGCAGTCATTGGCTAGAACGAGTTCAAAACATCCAGTGATTGCGAAATGCAAGGATTTCTGGGCCAGTCAGGTGGGTTTTTACAACAATCGACAATGGTTTCATGCTCATCATTGGAATTTTAGTTCCATATTTTTAAAACCAAATTCTGCCATGGTGGGATTGCAAACCCAGGCCCCCAGAGCATTACCCTGGGTGTCTGAATTACTAGGCCAGTGACAATACCACAGTGCCCCCACCTCCCCTGCCTCAACGCAAGCACTAAGCGCAGTATGTAAATGTTCCATGGGCCTATTTCTACTGGCATTTTCCTGCATGTTTGTGGAAGAAGGAGTGGTGGCTGTACGCATTGAGGCAGAAACCAAATGTTCTTCATGCCCAAGGCTCTAACAATTAGTTACTGGGCTCTGCCAGAATGAATAGGTCAGTGGTCGGGATCCTTTGGGAAGGGAATCTAAAGTAGGAGGTAAGTCTCACAGATGAGATAATAATCTTTATTATTGTCACAAGTAGGCATACGCTAACACTGCAACAAAGTTACTGTGAAAATCCATTTGATCTGCCGCCGCCCGCCGCATTTTAGGTATCTGGGGTGCAGCTGGCCCGGGATTGGCAGGGCTTTGGAAGTTTAATTTCACTAGCTTGGTGGGGGAGGGTGAAGGCGGATTTGCTGAGGTGGGACAATGTCCCTCTGTCGCTGGCGGACTGGGTGCAGGCAGCAAGGGGGAATGTTTTGCAGCAATTTGTGTTCTTGTTTCAATGCCTGCCGGTCTTTTTGTCCAAGCCATTTGTTTAGGGGGATGGGACAGGCTGATCTTGTTTGTTTGGGCGCGAAGGTGGCTAGGCTTAGGAAAGTGATACTGCAGAGGGGACGGCAGGTTGGGTGGGGGGGGGGGGTGGGGTGGGGGGGTGGTTAGGCCTCCCAAATGTTTTCATTATTGGGCGGCAAATGCAGATAAAGGACGAGGGGGGTTCTTTGTGGGTGAGGATTGAGGCAGGCTCTTGCAGGGGGTCAGGGTTGCGGGTGACAACAGTGCCACTCCGATGGGCCCAAGGATGTAAATGGTGAGTCCAGTGGTGGTGGCCACATTGATGTTCTGCAGGCAGTTTAAGCAGCATTTTATTTGGAAGCTGGGTTGGGAGGAATCATGGGTTCGAGCTGGGAAGGTGGATGTAAGGTTCCGGGGATGGAAGAGAGGGGGATTAAGGAAATGAAGGATTTGGTTCTGGGAGGGCGATTTGCGAGTTTCGAGGAGTTGGGTGACAGGTTTGGGCTGGCGTGGGGTGAAAGCTTTAGATATATGCAGGTTCGGGATTTTCCGAGGAAGGTTTCCCGACCTTCCCGATAGTGCCTGTCTCTTCGTTGCTGGAGGCGGTGCTGTCAGTGGCGGGGGGAGGGGGGGCGGTGTTGGAGAGCGGGGTTGTCTCGGGGATTACGGGAGGATTTTGGAAGAGGACGGGGTGTCCACGGAGGGTTAAGGCGAAGTGGCAGGAAGAGTTGGGGGTGGTGCTGGAGGGGTGTCTGTAGTATGAGGTGCTGCAGAGGGTAAATGCCTCGACTTTGTGCACGAGGCTAGGACTCATACAGCTGAAGATAGTGTAGCACCTCACAAAGTGTAGAATGAGCCGGCTGTTCGAAGGATTAGAGGATGTCTGTGAACGGGCCCTGCGAATCATGTACATATGGTTTGGTCCTGCCCGAAGCTGGAAAGGTTTTGGAGGATCATGTTCAGCACAATGTCGGGGGGTTTTACATATGGATATGGAGGCCCGTCCCTTGGAAGCCATATTTGGGGTGTCAGATTGGCGGGTGCGGGGGCAGATGTTTAGCCTTCACCTCACTGATTGATCGTAGGCGGACCTTGTTGGGGTGGGGGTCAGTTTCTCCCACCCTGTGCCTCAGTGTGGCGGGGAGACCTGCTAGAGTTTCTGACCCTGGAAAAGGTGAAATTTGCTTTAAGGGTGGATGGTTTAGCACAGGGCTAAATCGCTGGCTTTGAAAGCAGACCAAGGCAGGCCAGCAGGACGGTTCAATTCCCATACCAGCCTCCCCGAACAGGCGCTGGAATGTGGTGACTAGGGGCTTTTCACAGTAACTTCATTTGAAGCCTACTTGTGACAATAAGCGATTTTCATTTCATTTCATTTTCAAGTGATGGGTTTTACAATTGTCGGGGTTTGTTTATCATGCACTTTCAGGAGTTGGTTAGTGTTGACTGTTGAGGGAGGGGAGGCGAGTTGGGAAGGGGGTTTTGTGGGTTGCGAATTGTAAAACTATTGCAAATTAGTTGAATAAAAATACTTTAAAGAAAATTGAATGACTTGGATGAAGGACTGAGTCTGTAATAGACAACTTTGCTGATAATACAAAGATAGGTGGGAAAGCAAGTTGTGAAGCCACAAAGAGTCTTCAAAGGGACACAGATAGGGTAAGTGAATAGACAGAAACAAGCAGATGGAGTATCACATCTTTGGGTTGTGGGGGTGAAATCCGCGCAGACATGGGGAGAATGTGGACGGTAGATTTTGAGGTGTTTCCTCTCGTGTGGGAATCTAAAACTCGGGGCGCATTTTCAAAATAAGCAGTCGCTAATTTAAGATTCTTTCCCGAATGACTCATTAACCTTTAGAATTCTCTACCCCAGAGAGCAGTGGAGGCTGGGTCATTGAATGCATTCAATATCAATATTTGGTGGGCAAGGGTAGAAACAGGATGGGTTTTATGCTGTTAAAAAAGGTGGGGTCAGGTGAAGCAAAAGGGGAAAGCCAGTGATAGTTTACAGGGTAGTGGAGATTAAATTACAAAGATGTATTGGAAAAAAGACAGAGTGGGAAATGGTAGTAGTAAAGGAACAAAGCATTGGTCCAGAGTACATGTTAATAGCAGAACAAAGATCAGTGTGGTCTGAAAGCAAAATAACAGAATGTGTTAATAGAATAAAAATTAGTGCTGTCTGAAAACCGGTACAGACTGGAACTAGGAGAAAAAACAAAAAGCAGAGGTCCTGTTCCACACACTGGTGTTGGGCTTCACTGGAACATTGCAGCAGAACAAGGACAGAAATGTGAGCGTGAGAGCAAGATGGTAAATTGAAACATCAAGGGACAGGAAAGTTGGGGCCATACTTGTGGGCTGAGCGAAGGTGTTCTACAAAGCAGCCACTCAGTCTGCATTTAGTTTCCCCAGAGTAGAGGAGGACCGCATTGTCAGCAGTGAATAGAGTCATTGAGTTTTACAGCAGAGACCCTTCAGCCCATCGTGTCTGTGCTTGGAGCGGCACGGTGGCACAGTGGTTTGCACTACTATTCCGACCCCGGATGACTGTGTGAAGTTTGCATATTGTCCTCGTGTCTGCATGGGTTTCCTCCGGGTGCTCCGGTTTCGATCCACAGTCAAAGATGTGCAGGTTAGGTGGATTGGTCATGCTAAATTGCCCCTTAGTGTCCAAAGGTTAGATGGGGTTACGGGGGTTAGATGGTGGGTGATTGGGCCTTGATGGGGTGGCCTTTTGAAGGGTCAGTGCAGACTGGATGTGCCGATTGGCCTCTTTCTGCACTGTAGGGATCCTATGCTCATTAAACACCGATGTATTCTAACCCCATTTTCCAACACTTGGCCCATAGCCTTGTATGCTCTGGCGTTTCAATTGCTCATCTAATTGCTTCTTAAATGTTGTGAGGATTCTCCGCCTCTGCCACACTTTCAAGCAGCGAGTTCCAGACTCCAACCACCTTTTGGGTGAAAATATTTTGCCTCAAATTCCCTCTAAATCCCCTGCCCCTTTCCTTAAATCTGTCTCCCGGTTATTGATCCCTGTACTAAGGAGAAATGTTTCTTCCCCTATCTATGTTCCTCATAATTTTGTTCACCTCAGTCAGGTCCCCCCTTCAGCATTCTCTGCTCTAAGGTAAACAACCCCAGTCCAACCAGCGTCTCTTTATAGCTGAAATGCTCCAGCCCAGGCAACATGATGGTGAATCTCCTCTGCACCCTTTCTAATGCAACCACATCCTGTGGAGATCAGGACCGCACACAGTACTCTCGCTGTGGCCTAACGAGCATTTTATACAGCTCTATCGTAACCTCCCTGCTCTTCTAAAGACAAGTATCCCATTAGCCTTCTTATTGACCTGTGCTTCTGCCTTCAGGAATCTTTGGATCTGTCCCCTAATCCTCATGTCCTCTGTGAACTTACTGATCACCCCCCCCCCCCCCAATTCACGTCCAGATCATTGATGTACAGTGCGCTGCGGTACACCACTGGGCACAGGCTCCCAAACACACAAAAACAACTTTACAACTCTCCACCAGCCCCTTCTGCCTCCTGAGACAAAGTCAACTTTGGATCCAATTTGCACCGGATCATCTTGATCTGTCTCCCAGGCGAGAGCTTGTAGTAATAATAAAAATCACTTGTTGTCACAAGT